>NC_039278.1:3109144-3275969 GCF_003368295.1 Carassius auratus | reverse complement strand
GTGATCACTCTCGGTTGCCGGTCAGGACACAGGAACAGACCAATTGCTGAATTTAGGTTATTTAATGAACAGTTGAGTAGGCATGGGCAAACAATCTAGCAGTTGGCTTTATAACATATCCGTCTCTGTGTATGTGTGGTTCTGGAATTAAAGAAATAACAAAAAATAAATAACATATAAATGTAGTATCCATATACATACATTCAATAACTAACAGTAATTAAACTGTAATGTGTGTAATTACAAGCATCGTCACAGAAATAATGATTGCCATTAAACACAGTCACATGTACAGAAACGTGACTAAATAAAAAGTGTGTCACCAATTATAACGACTATTACTGGTGAAACTTAAAAGCCAAAGATTTGAAAACTCAAAGTATCTAGCTGTTGTCACACCTGGACTCATTTAGTGTGTTTTTGCCCGTGACCCAGTTTCTGTCTTTCCGTGTTTTGGTTTGATTAGTTCCCAGGTGTGTCTATTCTCTTCCTCATGTGTGTTAATTTAGTGATTCCATCCACCTGTGTTTCCCCATTATCCTCTGTACATAAGCCTTGTCCTTTCAGTTCTGTTTTGTCGGGTCTCTTCATTTGCTACTAACTCACTCACTTACGTGTGTCGATCCCTGTGCTCCATGAGTTGTATATATTAAAAGCCTTATTTCGTTTATCCTCGGCTCCGTGTTTCCTCCGGCAGCGTAAACCGTGACAGAAGACCCGACCCAAAGAGAAAGTTTAAAACTGTGTGTTTTTCCCTCCGTTTTGCTTTTGTTTTTTCACAGTCTTTTCTTTTCTTAGTTTCTATGGATCCCCTCTATCGTCCCGAATTCCTCATCCTCCTGCTGAATCAGGAAGGACGTTCTCTCGAGGACCATACCAGACAGTTTCTTCTATTAGCTAATGCCACCAGCTACCCGGACGACGCGCTCTGCACCTTCTACAACACCAGCCTGAACTCCAAGTGCAGAGCGTTGTCGCCCGAAGATGGTCCTCGGGAGGATTTCGCCGCATTCGTGGAGTGGACTCTGGCGAGAAATGGCTCACCTTTCACCGTCTGCCCCATAGAGGACCTCGCCAGCCCCACTCCCGACCCAGAGACCAGCCAGCCACCATCACGCCGCACGGAGCCAGAGCCCACCGCAGCCGCAGAGCCCGAGCCATCCACCGACAGGGAGCTGGAACTCGAGAGCGCGACTGACCAGGTGTGTGAGCCGGCAACACCGTGCATCGTGGGAGTCCTCGTGGAGATCGAGGGCGTGGAGGAAAGCCCTGCCCACACTCCGCGACTGAGGGTGAGCTGTATACAGTCTCTGAAGGTCATATGGAGCAAGTTCTGGATCTGATGGACTGGTCTATGGAGGTAATCCCTAATTTTCCTGTTTCCCCGCTGGTTCCGTCCAGCCCTGATTCCCCTGTATACCCTCTCAGTCTCCCACTCCTACCTCCTCCAGTCATTTCCTCTGCTCCATTTCCGCTGGTTCCATCCAGCCATGAATTTTCTGTTTCTCCGCTGGTTCCGCCCAGCCCTGAGTTTTCTGTTTCTCCGCTGGTTCCGCCCAGCCCTGAATTTTTCTGTTTCTCCGCTGTTCCGCCCAGCCCTGAGTTTGCTGTGTCTCCGCTGGTTCCGCCCAGCCCTGTGTTTCCTGTTTCTCTGCTGGTTCCGCCCAGCCCTGAGTTTCTGTGTCTCCGCTGGTTTCCGCCCAGCACTGAGTTTCCTGTTTCTCCGCTGGTTCCGCCCAGCTCTGAATCTTCTGCGTCTCCGCTGGTTCCGCCCAGCTCTGAATCTTCTGTGTCTCCGCTGGTTCCGCCCAGCCCTGAATCTTCTGTCTCTCCGCTGGTTCCGCCCAGCCCTGAATCTTCTGTCTCTCCGCTGGTTCCGCCCAGCTCTGAATCTTCTGTGTCTCCGCTGGTTCCGCCCAGCTCTGAATCTTCTGTGTCTCCGCTGGTTCCGCCCAGCCCTGAATCTTCTGTCTCTCCGCTGGTTCCGCCCAGCCCTGAATCTTCTGTCTCTCCGCTGGTTCCGCCCAGCTCTGAATCTCTGTGTCTCTGCTGGTTCTGCCCAGCCCTGAATCTTCTGTGTCTCCGCTGGTTCCGCCCAGCCCTGAATCTTCTGTGTGTCCGCTGGTTCCGCCCAGCTCTGAATCTTCTGTATCTCCTGTGTTCCCTCCCGGCCTCCCCTCTCCCACCTCCTCCAGGACCTGCTGGTCCCTCTGCTCCACTTTCGCTGGTTCCGTCCAGTCCTGATCCTCCTGTCCTTCCTCCCATCCTTCTCCTCTCTCCTCCTCCTAGACCAGCAGTTCCTTGTCATCCCTGCTGGTGCCAGTCAGTCCTGCAGCTCACCCTCAGTCCGCGCCATCGGGGGCGCGATGGTTCGCCGCTGGACTGCCAGTCTCCAGCTCCGCCTTGGTGCGTTAAGGCCCTGTCTCCGCCTCCAGCCTCCGAGCCCTGGACTCCTCCTCGGTCCTTCGACCCAGCGGCTCCGCCTTGGCTCTTAGCTCCCTCGTCTCCACCGTGGCCTGTCATCCCACCTGCTCCACCGGGCTCCCTCGTCCCTCCGGCTTCCACCTTGGTCAGTCGTCGACCATCCGCCGCCTCGGGACTCCACTCCTCCGGTTCCACCTCGTCTTTCCATCCCTCCGGCTCTGTCAGGCTCCTCCTTCCCTCCGGTTCCACCTCCATCCTCGGTCGCTCCGGCTCCACAGCGGTCTGCCAGGATCCCGCCTCCGCCTTGGTCGCCTGAGCCTTCTGCTCCACCTAGGCCCTCCAGAACCTCGACGTCCCCCTGGCTCTGCGGCTGTGCTGCTCCATCTTGGGCTCCTCACCCACCGGTGCAGTCTCCGCCTGTCGGCCCCCTGGTGTCGTCGACCCCTCCTTCACCATGGCTTCTCCCGCCGTCGACTCCACCTTGGATCTCCGTCCTGGCTGGTCTCTGGTGACAGGAGCTCCTCCTGCTCCTGTCTCCTCCCTGGCTCCTCCCTCCGTCGTCTCCTCCCTGGCTCCTTCCTCCGTGGTCCTGTCTGCTGGCCCCCTCCTGGGAGTCCGTCCTCCACCGGAACCTCCTCCCAAGTTCCCACCCACGCCTCCCTCGTTGTTTCTACGGTGCGAGGACGCACCTACCGGGAGGGGGGAGTACTGTCACACCTGGACTCATTTAGTGTGTTTTTGCCCGTGACCCAGTTTCTGTTTTCCGTGTTTTGGTTTGATTAGTTCCCAGGTGTGTCTATTCTCTTCCTCATGTGTGTTAATTTAGTGATTCCATCCACCTGTGTTTCCCCATTATCCTCTGTACATAAGCCTTGTCCTTTCAGTTCTGTTTTGTCGGGTCTCTTCATTTGCTACTAACTCACTCACTTACGTGTGTCGATCCCTGTGCTCCATGAGTTGTATATATTAAAAGCCTTATTTCGTTTATCCTCGGCTCCGTGTTTCCTCCGGCAGCGTAAACCGTGACAGCTGTGCAATACAGTATAGCAGAAATATCTTATTAAATATCTATCCAAACATAATATACACTGTGTTTGTAATAGTTAACAGGGAAATATTAAATGAATCTAGCATTGCGTCATCTAGACACTGGCCATAATCACAATAATAACTAAACAGTAATTAAACTGTAATGTGTGTAATTACAAGCATCGTCACAGAAATAATGATTGCCATTAAACACAGTCACATGTACAGAAACGTGACTAAATAAAAAAAGTGTCACCAATTATAACGACTATTACTGGTGAAACTTAAAAGCCAAAGATTTGAAACTCAAAGTATCTAGCTGTACAATACAGTATAGCAGAAATATCTTATTAAATATCTATCCAAACATAATATACACTGTGTTTGTAATAGTTAACAGGGAAATATTAAATGAATCTAGCATTGCGTCATCTAGACACTGGCCATAATCACAATATAGCACCCAAACGCGATAGTCTACAGTAAATGATTAAATAGGAAAGTGAGAATAGAAACTTACTTTATGTCATTAACGCACACAATATAACTATATTACGTCCAAGAATGGCATGAATACTAGCATCTACACAGCCCCACGTACTGCCTTCGCTTTCTTTCTCGCGCAGTTCTACCCATAACTGAGCTCTGCTCACAGATTACTGCATGCACGCTGGTTGTGTTTAAGCGCATCTGTCGGCGCTGGAGTTGCGCATAAGTGATTGTTCAGTTATCTACGTGGCCTTTCTTACAACATTACATTAAAAACATTAGGGTGTGGTCTGTAAAGGTCTACGAGCCTGGGCTCAATCTCAGGACAAACAAAGCGCAACTGTGTTTTGTGCCACACTGCCCAAAATGTTGTCGCAGGTGACAGCTGTCACTCTGTGAAAATATTTTAACGATTGACTGCCCTAGTAGAAATACTCCATTCTCATTAGTCTTCGAACACTTATTACAGCTTCACTCCTCTATGTTCAGTTTCCTGCGGGATCGCTGTCTTGGATGGTGATGTTGAGTGGTGTCCCTCCACACCATATCTATGGGAAGGAACCAAGGTGTCCGGTGGTGTGATGCTCTCACTCACCCTTGCTCAGCTGAGTCACTCTTACCATAGCGAATACCTGCTTTATATCTCTCACTGACAGTGAAGATCAATAGTGAAGCTTCGCTCGGTGGGTGACGGTTGGGGTCCAGTTTAGCTTCTTGCGGGAGGCAAACTTTGTCTGTGTTGCCTTTGTTTAAAATTTTTGTTTCTTTGTCGTGTCTTTACATGTTGATTTGTCTTTGTGTCTTCCATGTGTTCCACGTCCTTTCTTCCCTTGGTCATGTTCTCTTGTTTATTCATTGTCTTGTTCTCATTTCATTAATTGTGGTCACCTGGCCCCTGTTTACTTTCTTCCCTTTATATTGTTCTGTTTATTCCTCTTTTGTTGGCTGGTTTGTCTTGTGCTCTAGAGACCTTTCTAGTTTTGTATTCTCATTATGGCTTTGATTTGATACTGATTGTCTAATCTTATATAATTCCATATTTGTTAAGTTTTTCATTTCTTCTTTTTCTTGTTTTATTTTTCCCCCTTTATTAAGTCATGTTGTTTCTCCGTGTTGTGTCTTCCATGTGTTCCACCTCCTTTCTTCCCTTGGTCATGTTATCTTGTTTAATCCTTGTCTTGTTCTCATTTAATTAATTGTGGACACCTGGCCCCCGTTTACTTTCCTCCCTTTATATTGTTCTGTTTTCTTCCTCTTGTGTTGGCTGATGTCTTGTGCTCTAGAGACAGTTACTGACTTGCTGCTCTGTTTTCCAGTCTTGCTTTGTTGTTCGCTGCAATTGTGTGTTATTGTAGTTTTTGCTTTTGATTTTCTTTTTTTATCTTCATTTATCTTGCCCGTATTTACTCGTAATGTTTTCTTTGGTTGTTCATCAGTATCCTTTCTAGTCTTGTATTTTCCTTATTGCTTTGATTTGATACATGTAGTCTAAGCTTATATATTTCTTTATTTGTCTATTTTTTGTTTTCTTCTTTTTCTTGATTTTTCCCCCTTTTATTACATCATGTTGTTTCTCCTTGTGTTTGTCACATACCTGGACTCATTTAGTGTGTTTTTGCCCCTGTGACCCAGTTTCTGTCTTCCGTGTTTGGTTTGATTAGTTCCCAGGTGTGTCTATTCTATTCCTCATGTGTGTTAATGTCCCTGTTAATTTAGTGATTCCATCCACCTGTGTTTCCCTATTATCCTTTGTACTTAACCTTTTCCTTTCAGTTCAGTTTGGTCGGGTCTACTCACTTGCTACTTGCTACTAACTAACTAACTAACTAACTAACTAACTAACTAACTAACTCACTTGCAACTTGATGCTTACTGGCTATTTACGTGTGTCTACCTCCGTGTTCCATTTGTTGGATATATTAAAAGCCTTATTTCACTTATCCTCTGCTCCGTGTTTCTTCTGGCAGTGTAAACCGTGACAGTGTTGTGCCGAGTTGTGTTTCGTGGTCTTGAGGGGTGTCTTGTGTGTTCTGGTGTGTTTGTGCTGTTTTTCCCTCCAGTCCTGCTCTACCAGCAGGATGCCTGTATCACAGATACTCTGTTTGAAGTATGTATGCAGTCGATCAAACATAACAGATAAACTTGTGGAGGTAGAAAAGAAAGTTCTTTAAAGATAAAGTGTGAATGCTCTAACCCAGGGGTGCCCACACTATTTTGGGTGGGGTTCTTCTTTTCAAATGACAAACTCAATGAGATCGACCCCCCCCCCCCCCCCCAACAAAAAATTAAAATAAATTAACTTGTGGGGACCAACACATTTATCTATATATTGTATTAATGTAATAATAATAAAAAAAAAATGTTCAATTATGATATTCTTCAAATTCACATCATATTAAAAACATCAGGGTGTGGTCTGTAAAGGTTCACGAGCCTGGACAAAAATCTCAGGACAAACAAAGCGCAACTGTGTTTTGTGCCACACTGCCCAAAATGTTATCGGAGGTGACAGCTGTCACTCTGTGAAAATATTTTAACGATTGACTGCCCTAGTAGAAATACTGCATACTCATTAGTCTTCGGACACTTATTACAGCTTCACTCCTCTATGTTCAGTTTCCTGCGGGATCGCTGTCTTGGATGGTGATGTTGAGTGGTGTCCCTCCACACCATATCTATGGGAAGGAACCAAGGTGTCCGGTGGTGTGATGCTCTCACTCACCCTTGCTTAGCTGAGTCACTCTTACCATAGCGAATACCTGCTTTATATCTCTCACTGACAGTGAAGATCAATAGTGAAGCTTCGCTCGGTGGGTGACGGTTGGGGTCCAGTTTAGCTTCTCGCGGGAGGCAAACTTTTTCTGTGTTGCCTTCAATATTTTTGTTTCTTTGTTGTGTCTTTACATGTTGATTTGTCTTTGTGTCTTCGAAGTGTTTCACGTCCTTTCTTCCCTTGGTCATGTTCTCTTGTTTAATCCTTGTCTTGTTCTCATTTCATTAATTGTGGTCACCTGCCCCCAGTTTACTTTCCTCCCTTTATATTGTTCTGTTTATTCCTCTTGTGTTGGCTGGTTTGTCTTGTGCTCTAGAGACCTTTCTAGTTTTCTATTCTCATTATGGCTTTGATTTGATACTGATTGTCTAATCTTATATAATTCCATATTTGGAAAGTTTTTCATTTCTTCTTTTTCTTGTTTTATTTTCCCCCCTTTTATTACGTCATGTTGTTTCTCCTTGTGTTGTGTCTTCCATGTGTTCCACCTCCTTTCTTGCCTTGGTCATGTTATCTTGTTTAATCCTTGTCTTGTTCTCATTTCATTAATTGTGGACACCTGGCCCCTGTTTACTTTCCTCCCTTTATATTGTTCTGTTTCTTCCTCTTGTGTTGGCTGATATGTCTTCTGCTCTAGAGACAGTTACTGACTTGCTGCTCCGTTTTCCAGTCTTGCTTTGTTATTTGCTGCAATTGTGTGTTCTTGTAGTTTTTGCTTTTGATTTTTTTTTTTTATCTTAATTTATCTTGCTCGTATTTACTCGTAATGTTTTCTTTGGTTGTTCATCAGTATCCTTTCTAGTCTTGTATTCTCCTTATTGCTTTGATTTGATACTTGTAGTCTAAGCTTATATATTTCCTTATTTGTCTATTTTTTGTCTTCTTTTTCTTGATTTTTTCCCCTTTTATTACATCCATGTTGTTTCTCCTTGTGTTGTGCCGAGTTGTGTTTTGTGGTCTTGAGGGGTGTCTTGTGTGTTCTGGTGTGTTTGTGCTGTTTTTCCCTCCAGTCCTGCTCTACCAGCAGGATGCCTGTATCACAAATACTCTGTTTGAAGTATGTATGCAGTCGGTCAAACATAACAAATAAACTTGTGGAAGTAGAAAACAAAGTTCTTTAAAGATAAAGTGTGAATGCTCTAACCCAGGGGTGCCCACACTTTTTTGGGTGGGGTTCTTCTTTTCAAATAACAAACTCAAGATAACAAGTTAATAAATTAACTTGTGGGGACCAACACATTTATCTTTATATTGAATTAATGTAATAATAAAAAAAAAAAATTCAATTATCATATTCTTCAAATTCACATTATATTAAAAACATCAGGGTGTGGTCTGTAAAGGTCCATGAGCCTGGACAAAAATCTCAGGACAAACAAAGCGCAACTGTGTTTTGTGCCACACTGCCCAAAATGTTATCAGAGGTGACAGCTGTCACTCTGTGAAAATATTTTAATGATTGACTGCCCTAGTAGAAATACTGCATACTCATTAGTCTTCGGACACTTATTACAGCTTCACTCCTCTATGTTCAGTTTCCTGCGGGATCGCTGTCTTGGATGGTGATGTTGAGTGGTGTCCCTCCACACCATATCTATGGGAAGGAACCAAGGTGTCCGGTGGTGTGATGCTCTCACTCACCCTTGCTCAGCTGAGTCACTCTTACCATAGCGAATACCTGCTTTATATCTCTCACTGACAGTGAAGATCAATAGTGAAGCTTCGCTCGGTGGGTGACGGTTGGGGTCCAGTTTAGCTTCTCGCGGGAGGCAAACTTTTTCTGTGTTGCCTTTGTTTAATATTTTTGTTTCTTTGTCGTGTCTTTACACGTTGATTTGTCTTTGTGTCTTCCATGTGTTTCACGTCCTTTCTTCCCTTGGTCATGTTATCTTGTTTAATCCTTGTCTTGTTCTCATTTCATTAATTGTGGTCACCTGGCCCCTGTTTACTTTCCTCCCTTTATATTGTTCTGTTTCTTCCTCTTGACTCTCTTCCTCTTGAACTAGACTCAGTGGACGGTTTTCGTCGGGTGTGAATAACAACACGTAAATTGACAGACACTGTAGACCTGAGAGTTGAGAGATATTTATTTATTTATTTAAATTCTAATATAAATTACTTTATTGGGCATGAAAACTCATTGATGGCATGGTGGTAATAAAAACATTCGGGGCTCCAGCCCCCTTAGCCCACCCCTAACGCCACCCCTGGTCTAAGCTTATATATTTACTCATTTTTCAATTTTTTTGTTTTCTTCTTTTTCTTGATTTTTTTTCCCCTTTTATTACATCATGTTGTTTCTCCTTGTGTTGTGCCGAGTTGTGTTTTGTGGTCTTGAGGGGTGTCTTGTTGTGTGTTTGTGCTATTTTTCCCTCCAGTCCTGCTCTACCAGCAGAATGCCTGTATCACAAATACTCTGTTTGCAGTATGTATGCAGTCGATCAAACATAACAAATAAACTTGTGGAGGTAGAAAAGAAAGTTCTTTAAAGATAAAGTGTGAATGCTCTAATCCAGGGGTGCCCACACTTTTTTGGGTGATGTTCTTTTTTTCAAATGACAAACTCAATGAGATCTACCCCCCTCCCCTCCAAAAAATTTAAGTAAATTAACTTGTGGGGACCAACACATTTATCTATATATTCAATTAATATCATAATTAAAAAAAATGTTCAATTATGATATTCTTCAAATTCACATTATATTAAAAACATCAGGGTGTGGTCTGTAAAGGTCAACGAGCCTGGGCTCAATCTCAGGACAAACAAAGCGCAACTGTGTTTTGTGCCAAACTGCCCAAAATGTTATCGCAGGTGACAGCTATCACTCTGTGAAAATATTTTAACGATTGACTGCCCTAGTAGAAATACTGCATACTCATTAGTCTTCGGACACTTATTACAGCTTCACTCCTCTATGTTCAGTTTCCTGCGGGATCGCTGTCTTGGATGGTGATGTTGAGTGGTGTCCCTCCACACCATATCTATGGGAAGGAACCAAGGTTCCTTCCTATAGATATGTGGTGTGGTGTGATGCTCTCACTCACCCTTGCTCAGCTGAGTCAGTCTTACCATAGCGAATACCTGCTTTATATCTCTCACTGACAGTGAAGATCAATAGTGAAGCTTCGCTCGGTGGGTGACGGTTGGGGTCCAGTTTAGCTTCTCGCGGGAGGCAAACTTTTTCTGTGTTGCCTTTGTTTAATATTTTGTTTCTTTGTCGTGTCTTTACACGTTGATTTGTCTTTGTGTCTTCCATGTGTTTCACGTCCTTTCTTCCCTTGGTCATGTTCTCTTGTTTAATCCTTGTCTTGTTCTCATTTCATTAATTGTGGTCACCTGGCCCCTGTTTACTTTCCTCCCTTTATATTGTTCTGTTTCTTCCTCTTGTGTTGGCTGATTTGTCTTGTGCTCTAGAGGCAGTTACTGACTTGCTGCTCTGTTTACCATTCTTGCCTTGTTATTCGCTGCAATTGTGTGTTCTTGTAGTTTTTGCTTTTGATTGTCTTTTTTTATCTTCATTTATCTTGCTCGTATTTACTCATAATGTTTTCTTTGGATGTTCATCAATATCCTTTCTAGTCTTGTATTCTCCTTATTGCTTTGATTTGATACTTGTAGTCTAAGCCTGGGCGGTTCTAGGGTGAGTGGAGATCCGGGCTTAGCCCAGAAAAATCCATCAAAAATAAAATTTGGAATACAGAAATATGAAATTATGAAAAAAATTAGAATGGTACTTTGCCACTAGGTGGCGGCATGCCACTGCCTTAATGGTTGAGTCTGTCAGTAATTTAATCAATGGGTTCGTTAGAAACGGAAGATTCATTCAGAAAAAAAGTAAGCAACTGTTTTTTGAATGGGTCAGTGAATCATTTACTCAAGCAAATTTATTCAGTAAACACCGCTGTGTGTTGCTGCAGAGCACAAAAACATGCTTTGTTTGGAACCATTTCCTTGGCGAAATATGTCTTTTTTAATTATCTTGTTTATTGCATTGTTGCCCTGACATGAAAAGTCTGCCACAGACCGTGCTAACCAAACATTATAACCGCTCTGTGTGTGTGTGTGTGTGTGTCCTAAAGACTGTGCTGCGCAATCGTTAACTGTTAGATGTTCAAAATTTAACATTAAATCAGACACAATTTAAAACCGAAAAAGAAATATAATACTATGATTAAAATTTACAGACACCTGAAGCTCATGTATCTTGGCGTTCAAGTGTTGCCTGGGGGTGTTTTACTTCCTCTTTTTGAAGAATTTTGAAATATCTATTTTAATTTTCAAAAAAAAAAATTATATAGTAAAATACTAAACACCAACAAACCGCCTGCCTCCAAAAAAATCTCATTTCATTGGCTGGATCGTACAGACACTCATCGATGGTTGGACAGTTTACATGTCAGTCAGAAGAACTAGACTCAGTGGACGGTTTTCGTCGGGTGTGAATGACAATACGTAAATTGACAGACACTGTAGACCTGAGAGTTGAGAGATATTTATTTATTTATTTAAATTCTAATATAAATTACTTTATTGGGCATGAAAACTCATTGATGGCATGGTGGTTATAAAAACATTCGGGACTTTACTGAAAACATTCGGGGCTCCAGCCCCCTTAGCCCACCCCTAACGCCGCCCCTGGTCTAAGCTTATATATTGACTCATTTTTCTATTTTTTTGTTTTCTTCTTTTTCTTGATTTTTTTTTTCCCCCTTTTATTACATCATGTTGTTTCTCCTTGTGTTGTGCCGAGTTGTGTTTTGTGGTCTTGAGGGGTGTCTTGTTGTGTGTTTGTGCTATTTTTCCCTCCAGTCCTGCTCTACCAGTAGGATGCCTGTATCACAAATACTCTGTTTGCAGTATGTATGCAGTCGATCAAACATAACAAATAAACTTGTGGAGGTAGAAAAGAAAGTTCTTTAAAGATAAAGTGTGAATGCTCTAATCCAGGGGTGCCCACACTTTTTTGGGTGATGTTCTTCTTTTCAAATGACAAACTCAATGAGATCTAACCCCCTCCCCTCCAAAAAATTTAAATAAATTAACTTGTGGGGACCAACACATTTATCTATATATTCAATTAATATAATAATAATAAAAAAAATGTTCAATCATGATATTCTTCAAATTCACATTTATTAGTGAGACTTAGAAGGACTGTATATTGAGATATGTCGCCGAGACTTATTTGTGTGGTGATCACTCTCGGTTGCGGTCAGGACACAGGAACCAGACCAATTGCTGAATTTAGGTTATTTAATGAACAGTTGAGTAGGCATGGGCAAACAATCTAGCAGTTGGCTTTATAACATATCCGTCTCTGTGTATGTGTGGTTCTGGAATTAAAGAAATAACAAAAAATAAATAACATATAAATGTAGTATCCATATACATACATTCAATAACTAAACAGTAATTAAACTGTAATGTGTGTAATTACGAGCATCGTCACAGAAATAATGATTGCCATTAAACACAGTCACATGTACAGAAACGTGACTAAATAAAAAGTGTGTCACCAATTATAACGACTATTACTGGTGAAACTTAAAAGCCAAAGATTTGAAACTCAAAGTATCTAGCTGTACAATACAGTATAGCAGAAATATCTTATTAAATATCTATCCAAACATAATATACACTGTGTTTGTAATAGTTAACAGGGAAATATTAAATGAATCTAGCATTGCGTCATCTAGACACTGGCCATAATCACAATATAGCACCCAAACGCGATAGTCTACAGTAAATGATTAAATAGGAAGTGAGAATAGAAACTTACTTTATGTCATTAACGCACACAATATAACTATATTACGTCCAAGAATGGCATGAATACTAGCATCTGCACAGCCCCACGTACTGCCTTCGCTTTCTTTCTCGCGCAGTTCTACCCATAACTGAGCGCTGCTCACAGATTACTGCATGCACGCTGGTTGTGTTTAAGCGCATCTATCGGCGCTGGAGTTGCGCATAAGTGATTGTTCAGTTATCTACGTGGCCTTTCTTACAGCCGCCCCCAAATGTGTGGAGCACATTTGTTCCTAAATAAGTACTTAGTTCAGCACCTGTGAACAGTTCTCATCTTCATTTTGAACCTATGATAGAACAATCAGTCTGGCTACCGGTCTAGTGTAGGTTCTGTCATTGATCTTTACGTCCACTGTCCTTACATGTCCATCAGCACTGGGGTAAAGTTTGGTGACACGTCCTGTAGGCCAGTGTGCTCTCGGCAATTGAGGGTCCATCATCAGTACTACAGATCCTAGGGTCATATCTGCAGATGTGGAATACCATTTCTGGCGGGACTGTAGACTTGGGAGATAGTTCTTAATGAAACTAGACCAGAACTGATCAGCCAGAATTTGGGAATGTCTCCATTAGAGCCCGACCGATATGGATTTTTGGGGGCCGATGCCGATGCCGATATTAACTCGAAAAGAGCCGATTTATAAGCCGATATTTTGATTTTGAAAATAAACTGGATATTAGACCCATTTCCTATAAGCTGCACTTACATAACATTCAATGGCAAAATATCTGCCTGTTCTATGTATGTGGGCTGTATAAACCATTTTCCAGAAGGGATTTATGTAAAAAAAAGCCTTAGATTACGGTCTCAATCACTAAACAATTGCACATCAAAAGTATATATTTTTTAACGATCAAAAAACAGTCTGATTTTAAACATTTAACACTTTTACTTTCTTCCAGTTGAAGCTGATTTTAACAGTCTGTGTGTGTACTGTAAATAAATTATAATACTAAAGTTAAAGTTAAAGTATTTGCAGAAGTAGTCCCACACTTTTGCTGCTACATCATTCACCTTTTTCAGCCATCTGTAGGGCAGAAAGAGAGACATAGAAAGAATAAGCATGTGTATTAATAATATCACCATGTATCATTACTCATGTCATCATTAGAATTATAATAATAATAAACAGGGATCTCCTACATAGGCAAAAATGAGAAATATATATATATTTTTTTATTTGTCAAGCAATAGGTATTAACCTCCTTATATTTAACAATATTATTTCAACATTTTCCTGTTATGTCTGTAAAGCTGCTTTGAAACAATATGTAAGAAAAAAAAAGAAAAGAAAAAAGCGCTTGTTCAGCTCACATTTATTTACATGTCCCCTCTGATTTAATCATTTCTGACGCACCTACTGTAGTTACTGTAACTACACTATATTTGCTCTCACAGACACATTCACAACGGACCCGTATATCTTCTCCTCTTCTCTTTGTGCAGTCTGAATCAAAATGGTTAACGTTAGTGCCATGAACACACCGCTGTCAATTTTGAGAAGAACCACCTTCAAACAAGTTAATAGCAAGCATTTAAGGGGCCTGCTAAAAAGGAAGCTATATTAGCGTTAGAGTAACGTAACCAGCCTGAATTCACCAAATTGTTCCCTGGGCCTGAGGGTAGCCTCTTCTTCCTTGCTTCTCTCTTAATTCTCATCAGCAGGACTAGCGCTATCGCTCGCTTCTTACAACGGGACAGATACATGTTTGCTGCTGACCGAAAAGAGGAACAACAGACTATGAAAGAGCTCCCGCTAAAAGTTTTTAAAACTCCGCCTACGCCATAGCGCAGAGCAGGGCAAATCGCGTTGTATCTGAAGGGCAACGCTAAACCCAGCGGCCAAGCGCTGTGCATACCGCGTCCTGTGTGAAAGGCCCATTACGCGGTCATTATGTGGGAAACACACCGCAATAGAATAAGCACTAAACGCTAACTTTATAGTTCGACCTCTTATTAACGTTCGCGCTCTTCCACTGATAAACATGGTATTAGCTTTGTGGCTAATCTAATATAGCAATGCATTAGCGGCTGTAAGTGATGTTACAGAATATTTAGAAGTGATAATGATAGGACCGTTAACTAGAACTACCACACCGTTTTTATATACAGTGTATGAACTAAATCTACAATCATTTCACATGACGAACGACAGACTCACCTGGGTGGCTTGGCTGATCGCTTTCTTCTTTGTGGATTTCTGGCGCTGTTGCAACTCTGGAGCTGCAGACCGCCCTCTGGTGGGCAAACTATGCAACACTCATAACATGAGTGAAGAATATGAGACTGTTTCTCATGTTTCATCGGCCGTTATAAACGCCGATGCCGATTTAAATGCAATTAGCTCATATCGGCCGATAATATCGGCCGGCCGATATATCGGTCGGGCTCTAGTCTCCATCGGCGTCTGCTCAGGAGTTTGGATTTGGGGTACACTACTTGGGGCAGAGATCCGTCCCGCCGCCCCATCAAAAGAAGATTTGGAGTCACCGGATCAAGGTCCTTAGGGTTGGAGGATACATATCCCAATGGTTTAGCATTCAACATGCCTTCTACTTCCAGGAGAACAGTATGGAGTACTTCCTCTGTGACAGCTTGACTTCCTACTACTCTGTAAAGTGCTGTTTTCACAGAGTGAATTTCCCTTTCCCACGTTCCACCGAAGTGGGGTGCACCAGGTGGGTTGACGTGAAAATTTATTTTATGTTTGGCAAGCTGGAGTTGGAGTTGTGGGGACAGTTCTGTTAGAGCCTCTCGTATCTCTCTTTCTCCTCCTCGGAAATTTGTTTCCTGGTCGGAGAACAACTCTGCTGGTGTCCCTCTTCTGGCGATGAACCTCCTCAAAGCCATTAAGAAGGAGTCGGCATTCATACTGGTGAGGATCTCTAAATGTACACATCTGGTTGTAAGGCATTTAAATAAGATTCCCCACCTCTTTTCTGTGTGTCTGCCCAACTTGACTACAAAGGGCCCGAAACAGTCCATCCCCGTCGAGTAAAATGCTGCCATCTTTGGAATTTGAGGGCTTGATTTCCATCGTCTACAATCTGTGCAGGTATGCTGATATCGTCGAATTGCTTCTCGACCTCGTAAGATCCAAAACTTGCGGCGAATCTCTGCAAACACTCTCTCAGGGCCGGGGTGGCCGAGTCGAGAATCGTAGTCTTGGATCAAAAGCTTAGTGGTGGAATGGTGCTGATCCAAAATAATGGGATGCACAGCAGCTGGGTCTAAGTCTTCAGATCGTCTCAATCTGCCACCAACTTTAATGAGTTTATCTGTCTTGTCCAGCTCTGGAGACAGCATAAGTAGACGGCTATTTTGTTGAACTGGTTTCTCTTTTTGCAGTAGGCTGAACTCCTCTCTGAAACTATCCTGTTGTGCACTTCTTAGGATAAGAATCTCAGCTGTACTGTAGTCATCAGCGCTAAGAGCTCTACTGTTACTTGCCGCCCCTTGAAGCTTCTGTACGGTCGCCTCTAAAAGTTCCCTCCATGTTGTGTACTGATTTACATCTGGTAGGTAAGGCTCCTTGTCAGGTATGGTCGTAGTGACTCCACAGAATATAGACTTGCGAAGTTCTGTGTGACACTCGTCTATTGCTGTTGTTGGTGAGGTAGGCCACTTGTCAGGGGTTTGAAGCAGAAAGGGTGGCCCATGGCTCCATCGGTTAGGCTCAGCTAGTTCTTCTAGCTTCTTACCTCTGGTGAGGTCATCTGCAGGGTTTTTCACTTAGTCCACATATCGCCATGAAAGTCGATCAGTGAGCTCCTGAATTTCTGCCACTCGAGTGCCAACGAAAACCTTAAATCGACATGACTCAGAGTGTAACCAGGACAAGACCGTAGTTGAGTCGGTCCAGAGGGAAGTTCGGCTGATTGGCAGGGTAAGCTCTCGTTCTAACAATCGACTGAGTTGGGCCCCTGTGAGGGCAGCACAGAGCTCCAGTCTGGGAATTGAGTGCAGTCGTTTCGGTGCAATTCTTGAACGGGCTACAATGAAGGACAGATAAGGCTGACCCTGAGAGTAAACTGTCCTCAGGTAAGCGACAGCTCCATAGGATTGTTCCGAGGCATCAGAGAACACATGTACCTCATGAATTATTCCTCTCTCATCCATGGCAGGAGGTACGTATGCTCTGGGAAACGTGATCCTCGGCAGAAATATTAACTCTCCTTCCCAATCCCTCCAGTTCTGCAGCAAATCCTGCGGCAGCTGGGGGTCGTCCCAGTCTCTGTGTTTGTTCCATAGCTGTCTTACTAATGTTTTGGCACGGGTGGTGTATGGCAGAATATAGCCAAGAGGGTCGTACTGGCTGGCTAATACCTTGTAGATATTCCGCATGGTAGGAGCATCATAATTCACAGGGCGATGTTTGTACTGCAGCACATCTGTTGAGCAGTGCCAGCTGGGGCCAAGAGCTGATTCCGGATTGTCTCTTCCGTCATGAGTGAGCCAGAGTTCCAGATTGTCTGACCGAGCTTCTTCAGGTAGGTGACTGATGACATCCAGCTTATTGCTGGCCCACTGCCTGAGTTCAAATCCACCTGAAGCTAGAGTCTCCCTTAGCTTATCTATCAGGGTTCTGGCCAGGTCAGGTTAGGAGAGGCTTTGCAGACAATTATCCATGTAGAAGCATTTCTCAATGGAAAACCTCACATCATCCCCTGGCTGGCTGTGACTGATTACATGGTGCTGCATGGCATAAGTGGCACAGCACGGACTACACGTCGTACCAAAAGGTAAAACCTGCCACTCAAACACAGATGGAATTTGGTCTCTTTCCATGTCTCTCCAGACAAATCTCAGAAGGGGGCGATCTTCAGGGAGCAGGCGGACCTGGTGAAACATGGCTTTCACATCACCACTTATGGCTACACTATGCTCTCGAAACCGTAACAGTACTCCTAGGAGTGAGGGTCCTAAAGTGGGTCCAGGTAACAGCCACTGATTTAGGTTCTGACCTCGGTAGTGGTAAGAGCAGTTGAACACTATGCAATTCTTATTGTTGTGGGTCACCATGTGGTGTGGAATATACCATGATTCAACTGATTGTGTTATCTCATGGTAGTTCAGCTTCCTAACTACTCCGGTCCGAGTCAGTTTCTGAATTTCAGCGTTGTATGCCTTAGCTCGTTCTGGGTCTTTAGCGAGGCACCGTTCGGTGTTCCTGAGGCTGGGCATTACCATTTCCTTTGTGGCTTGGAAAGGAGGCATATCTTTGTGCCTAAGCAATGGGGTGACATAACGTAAGTGTCACAGCCACACCTTCTACACTCCCGGAATCGGACACTTACGCCACACCCACTCGTCCCCAATCACCCGAATTCTGAACTCCTGTGCATCATCACCAGAACCACATATAAAGCCATCCGTCACCATCACTCATCGTCTGGTCTTGCACCGATCTCCTCACTTGCCTGAACGCCATTATTAAACCTACCTGAACTCTTGAACCCTCTTTATCCTCGTCAGTCTTCCTGTCCCCATCGTCTTCATCTGAACACCATCTGGATCACCGTTCACCATAAGGGAAGTTGTGTTGTCACCGTTCTATCCACGTGTCAAGATTCACCTGTGTCTGAAACCTCTTATTCACATTAAACTACCTTATCACTGAATCCTCTGTGTCCTCGTCTGTGTCTGACAGAAGACCAGACCGCATGCAGAGCTCTTCGGACACGGGCGAGGACCGCACCGCGGATCCCTTCACGCAACTGGTTCACGCTGTACGGTCCTCACTGATGCAACAAACTCCCCCTTCTTCACCGGCTGTCAACAACTCAAACACCGCTACAACTCCGGTCACTTCTTCAGTTGCCCCTGCGAGTCCCATGGCCAAACCAGCGACATACAGCGGCACGGCGGAGGATTGCAGCGGGTTCCTGCTACAGTGTTCCCTATATGGAATCCAACTCTCATTTATTCACCTCCGAACGCAGTCGAGTAGCCTTCATCATCAACCTACTCTCAGGTAAGGCCCTCCAATGGGCTGAATCTCTCTGGGACTCGAACTCACCTACCCTTGGATCCGTCACTAACTTCTGTTCCCAGTTAAAATCCGTCTTTGGCCATCAAACTTCTGCATTGTCTGTCCATGACCAGTTATTTACCATTCACCAACAGAGAGATGAATCTGTGAGTGATTATGCCATACACTTCCGTACTCTCGCTTACATAAGCGGCTGGAATGAAACTGCCTTAATTACAGCATATCGCCACGGATTGAATGACAAGATACAACGTTTGATAGTTGTGTACGAAGACTCACTAGGACTAGAGAATCTCATTCAGAAATCCATTCGAGTTGCCCAGAGACTCACTGCCTGTCATCCGCTCACTCCCGCTGTACATCGGAACGTCAGCGGAGGATCAACGCCGGGCTATGTCTCTATTGTGGGGGAGATGGACACCTCTTACCATCCTGTCCAGTTCGACCTCCACGCCCAGCGGTGAGTACCATCCATATACCCCCTCAAACTGCTCATCTAACTAAGACCTGGGTTACTCTAAGACACCTTTGCTCTTCTGTTTCAGTACAAGCCCTCATCGACTCCGGTTCAGCGGGGAACTTCATCAACCGGCAAACCTTAACTCGTCTCAACGCCAAACATCACCGAAGCCCTGTCGAACTCAAAGTAACCACCATACAGGGAAAGCCGCTGGGAAGGGTCGTGTCCACTATTTCTCCCCCACAATCATCCTCCGCGTGGGACTCCTGCACGAAGAAGACATCACGTTCATGGTGCTGGAGGAATCCACCGCAGACATCATCCTGGGACGCCCCTGGCTTAACCTCCACCAACCTCACATCCATTGGCCCACTGGCGAGATCCTGAAATGGGGAATGTCCTGCCATCATACCTGCATCACTCCTCCAGCTAAAATCCCCAAGGTCAGTCCTCCCTTAAGGAAGTCTTCCCTACCGGTCCAGTCCACATCAGTGGAGAGCCCCGACACGAAGATGGATCATATCATCCCTCCTGAATATCGGGCGTTCCAGGATGTGTTCAGTAAGCGGTTGGCAACGAAGCTACCACTTCATAGGCCATGGGACTGCGCCATTGACCTCCTGCCTGGAGCAACCCTTCCTAAAGGACGAATCTATCCCCTGTCCATCCCGGAGCAGAAGGCCATGGAGGAGTATATACAGGAAGCCCTCGCTCAGGAGTTCATCCGGCCATCTACTTCCCCTGCCGCTTCCAGCTTCTTCTTCGTGGCCAAGAAGGACGGAGGCTTGAGGCCGTGCATCGATTATCGCCACCTCAATTCACAAACCGTCAAATTCAGTTATCCTCTTCCCCTGGTCCCAGCGGCGTTGGAACAACTACGCGGAGCCAGGATCTTCACGAAACTGGACTTGAGGAGCGCCTACAACCTAATCCGCATCCGGAAGGGGGACGAATGGAAGACCGCTTTCATCACTCCTTCCGGGCACTATGAATACCGGGTCATGCCGTATGGGTTATCCAACAGTCCATCCGTCTTCCAAAACTACATGAATGAAGTCTTCAGAGATTACCTTAACAAGTTCGTAATTGTCTACATCGACGACATCCTCATCTACTCCACATCCAAGCAAGAACATATCCATCATGTCATCCTCGTACTCCGAAAACTCCGGGAACACCACCTTTACCTCAAATCCGAAAAATGTGAGTTCCATATGCCCTCAGTCCAGTTCCTAGGTTACATCATCGACCCATGTGGCGTGAAGATGGACCAGGGGAAGGTGGACGCCATCGCACACTGGCCTCAACCCGGCTCCATAAAAGAACTTCAACGCTTCCTGGGCTTTGCCAACTTTTATCGAAGATTCATCAAGGACTACAGTTTACTCAGCTCCCCTCTAACTTCTCTCCTCCGGAACCTGCCCAAGTCTCTGTCCTGGAACCCCGAGGCCACTGAAGCTTTCCACCTGCTCAAACAAGCCTTCAAGACCGCTCCAATACTCATCCACCCTGATCCCAGCCACCAGTTCATCGTGGAAGTGGACGCCTCATCCACCGGGGTCGGAGCAGTCCTCTCCCAGCGGCAGGGGAATCCACCACGACTCCATCCATGTGCCTTCTTCTCGAAGAAGCTATCCCCGGCGGAGCAGAATTATGACATCGGTAACCGTGAACTACTGGCCATTAAGCTGGCTCTGGAAGAATGGCGTCACTGGCTGGAGGGAGCCCAGTTCCCTTTCGAGGTGGTAACCGACCACCGGAACCTTGAATACCTCCGTGAAGCCAAAAGACTGAATCATCGCCAAGCTAGATGGGCCTTGTTCTTCACGAGATTCAACTTCAAGGTCACCTATCGCCCTGGCTCCCAGAACAATACAGCCGACGCCCTCTCCCGTCTTCATCAAGCAGATCCCGAACCCGAATCTCCAGAACCAATCCTCCCTCCAGCCATGATAGTTAGTCCTATCCAGTGGAGTATTGATCATCTGATTGCACAGGAAAACCTTCAACACCCTGCTCCGCCGGGAGGTCCAGAAGGGAGACTCTTCGTCCCCCCTCAACATCGGATTACCCTCCTGGACTTAGCTCACACCTCTCTGGGCTCTGGACACCCAGGCAGGAGGCGGACCCTCTCGCTCCTACAACAGCATTACTGGTGGCCATCGATGGCTCTGGATACGGTCCGCTACCTCAAAGGATGCTCCGTCTGCGCCATAGCAGACACCCCTAGAAGACGCCCGGAAGGTAAACTGGTGCCTCTGCCCATTCCTGAACGTCCATGGACCCATATCGGCATTGATTTCATGACTGACCTCCCTCTCTCTCAAGGCTACACCTGTGTACTGGTAGTGGTCGACAGGTTTTCAAAATCATGTAAACTCATCCCTCTCAAAGGACTCCCCACTGCGTTCGAAGCGGCAGAGGCACTATTCCACAACGTCTTCCGTCACTTTGGCATCCCAGAAGATATCGTCTCCGACAGAGGCCCCCAATTCATCTCTAGAGTCTGGTCAGCTTTCTTCCGTCTTCTAGTGTCCGTCAGTCTCTCCTCGGGGAATACCATCCTCAGACCAACGGCCAGATGGAGCGTAAGATTCAGGAGCTGGGGAGGTTCCTGAGGATTTACTGCCACCGTAACCAGGACTGTTAGAGCCAGTACCTACCCTGGGCCGAATACGCTCAGAACTCCCTCCAGCAATCTACCACCGGGCTCACCCCCTTCCAATGTGTCCTTGGATACCAACCTCCGCTCTTCCCATGGTCAGGTGAGCCCTCGCAGGTCCCAGCGGTAGATCACTGGTTCCGACAGAGCGAGAGGGTCTGGGACTCGGCTCACGTGCATCTCCAGCGGGCAGTGCGGAGGCATAAGGAGCAAGCGGACAACAAGTCTGGCTCTCGACGAGGGACATCCGCCTCCGACTGCCCTGCCGTAAGCTGAGTCCCCGATACATCGGACCATTCACTATTGAACGGCAACTGAACGAAGTGACCTATAGACTCCAACTCCCTGCACAGTACCGTATCTCACCTTCATTCCATGTCTCACTCCTCAAACCCTTCACTGAACCTTTGTCTCCTCCATCCACAGAACCTGGTGATGATGCCGTACCTCCTCCTCCGGCCATCGAAGACGACAACGACATCTTCCGGGTGAGAGCTATCCTCGACTCTCGACGACGGGGTCCTCAACTGGAGTACCTTGTGGACTGGGAAAACTACGGCCCGGAGGAGCGTTGCTGGGTTAATCGTAACGACATCCTGGACCCCAGCCTTCTCACTGACTTTCATCAAGACCATCCAGACCGCCTCGCTCCCCGTGGCCGAGGTAGACCCCGTCGTCGCACAAGATCCCAGCCGTCAGGAGCCGCCCATGGAGGAGGGGGTACTGTCACAGCCACACCTTCTACACTCCCGGAATCGGACACTTACGCCACACCCACTCGTCCCCAATCACCCGAATTCTAAACTCCTGTGCATCATCACCAGAACCACATATAAAGCCATCAGTCACCATCACTCATCGTCTGGTCTTGCACCGATCTCCTCACTTGCCTGAACGCCATTATTAAACCTACCTGAACTCTTGAACCCTCTACATCCTCGTCAGTCTTCCTGTCCCCATCGTCTTCATCTGAGCACCATCTGGATCACCGTTCACCATAAGGGAAGTTGTGTTGTCACCGTTCTATCCACGTGTCAAGATTCACCTGTGTCTGAAACCTCTGATTCACATTAAACTACCTTATCACTGAATCCTCTGTGTCCTCGTCTGTGTCTGACAGTAAGACTCCATCCACTTTAACACGAGTGGTCTTTGATTCGAGCATGTTAATGGCCTCTTGATCTTGTCGTGACCTGGTAACCTCTTTCTCGTTCTTAATAGGAAGTACGTCCACTTGCCACAGTTTCTCTACGTTCCTGAAAAGCTCTGCCATTAGGGGATTTGTTGAGGTCAATAAACACTGCTGTGGTCGAATGGACTGCTCAACAAAGTCGGGTGGGACCCTGTAATGTCCACCCTAATCGTGTCTTCAGGGCTGCCGGTCCACCTGGGGGACCTAACCTTACTGGCTTAACAGGAGTAATCAAGTGAGGGTGATCAGTTCCAATTAGCAGCAAGGGCTGTGCCTGTTCGAATGCCTGTATTGGGAGGCCCACAAGGTGCTTGTATTTTTTCTGTAATTTGTTCATGGGGTAAGAGTGAAGTGCCAGACCAAGGTGGTCTGCAGTGAAGGCATCAGAGATGAGAAAGCTGTGCTGAGGCTTATCGGCTGGGGAAACACGGAATGACCTTGGACCCATGAAGAACTTGAATATTTTGATGTATAATATCTTGACGTTCAAGCTCTCCTTGGAGGCCCAGGTGGCGTGTTGCTGCTTGTAAGAGCATAGTCCTCTCCGAGCCATCGTCCAGGATAGCATAGGTGTTCAGAGTGCGCTTACCATGGTGGAGTAGTACTCTAATAACCTTTAATAGCACACAACTTCCATCTACTGGTTTGTCTACGTACAGCACTTCAGAAGATGTATTCACTGGACAGCTCTCCTCTTTAGTCGACTTGACTACACTCTTAGGTGTTCTGGAATTAACTTCGTGCAGCACTGGTAGGTGTTTACCTTGACAAATGCTACAAGGTTTCCGCAGATTGCACTGGGCTGCCTGGTGAGTTCTAGCACATCGCCAGCACCTTCGACTGGTACGGATCCATTCTGATAATTGGTCTGTGGTCAGTTTTACAACCTCGGTACATTGACTTAAGAAGTGCTCTGTATTGTTACAGAATGGACAGTAGGGTGCAGCTCTGTTCCTAGTAGATGGATTCAGCTGTGCGGGTGAAACTTCTCTCTCCATCACCTCTCTAGATCCATGTAGCACAGTAGTGGTCCACCTCTTCTGCCGAGGCTCCTGTCTAGGCCATTGTTTCTCCTTAGTGATCTTCACTTTTGATGAACCGTCATATTCTTGGCACCACGACTCATATTGCAACCAATCAGAGAGATCAATGAGAGTGTAGGTTGTTCCTGGATAATGAAACTTGCTGCGCCTGAATTCAGCTCTCATCTCTGTCGGCAACTTGCTCAGCAAGCGTGCTACGTGGGATCCACACTGTAGCTCTATCTCTCCTGGGGAACCAAGGGATTTAAGCATGCCCACAAGTGCTTGGACCTGTTGGGCGAACTTCTCGAAGGCAGCTTGATCACCGCGCCGAATATCAGGCGAGTCCATAACACTGGCTATCTTATTCAGAGCCATCTGATGAGGTTGGCTAAACTTTAGATTAAGAGCTGCCATGGTATCAGTGTACGGTCTGGGTGAATTCAGATATGAATCTGCTATCAGCCTTGCCTCTTCCAACTTCAAGTGATCCACCAGGATTTGGTATTTAAAAAGCTCTGTCCCATCGGGGGGTAATAGATTTTCTAAAGCTATTTTCATCCTAGCAAACTCACTGGAGTCTCTATGACTGAAGTAGGGAATCGACGGCATCGGACCTCGGTATATCGGCTCAGAATGTAGAGGAATCTGATTTTGAGGATCGATTACAGTTCTTTTGTGGGCCCTCATTGGCAGGTATGGCTCTGAGATCGCTGCAGGCTCACCTTGAAGGTAATTCCTGTACTCTTCTGAGTTATAGGCTGGACTGGCTCGAATAGGTGGCTGAGGATTGAAGCCTTGTTGTTGACTCAAATGACCTTGAAACATCCTGCTTGTCTTTGCTGTCAGCGGACCATGTTTAACAATATGAGGGCTTGGTGTCTGTGCAACAAGAGGCTTACTCTTACTAACAGCTGCTTGTTTTAGAACTTGAAGCTCACTCATCATCTTCTCCAGAAAGTCGACAATGGGCTCACTACTGGCAGACTGAGGTTGTGGGTCTCCTGTCTCTGGCCATGGAGGGGGATCAGGCCAGTCCACCTCATCGCACTCATTAAACTGTACCTTAGCGATCTGCTCCTCACTGGGCGGAGGCATAAACCCATGGTCTAACAGGAGTGTGGGTAATTGATCAGACTTACTTGGATCCAATGCATTCGACTGAGAGCTCCCTGTAGCTGGTTGAGGAATCTGCTTCAGACTGCGCACTGTTTCTGCTAGTAATCTTAACTCAGATCTGGTCTCTCTGATTACAGCTAATGCGACGTTCAGGTGCTCATCTCTACTTTGCAGAAAGTCTTTCTGGGAGGCTGGAGGTGAATTGTACTGTTCTGAGGACCAACTACTTGGAGTGGATAATCTACTTCTATCAGCATGTGCTTTCTTGGTGTACTGATGGGCTAACTGGTATTCAGAAACTGGTCTTTGGCTGTACTGTCCCGCTGCAATGTGCTGTTCCTCTGTACAGTCAGCATCCTTTAGTGACTGACGACGGCTGAAGGAGGGGGGGGTCATACTGGCAGCTCCCTTTTCTTGTGAACACAACTCCTCTTCTTGCCCATGCCTACTGATTCTTGATTCAGATAACTGTCTTTGTGGCAGCACAAAACCCATTTCGTACTCATCATAATGATGTGGGGGGTGGGTCCGGCGTTTAGGTGTGGTTGAGGCTCTATCATCCATCTTCTAGAGAGAAATGACACACATCCGGCTCGAAGGACCAATATTAGTGAGACTTAGAAGGACTGTATATTGAGATATATCGCCGAGACTTATTTGTGTGGTAATCACTCTCGGGTGCCGGTCAGGACACAGGAACCAGACCAATTGCTGAATTTAGGTTATTTAACGAACAGTTGAGTAGGCATGGGCAAACAATCTAGCAGTTGGCTTTATAACATATCCGTCTCTGTGTATGTGTGGTTCTGGAATTAAAGAAATAACAAAAAATAAATAACATATAAATGTAGTGTCCATATACATACATTCAATAACTAAACAGTAATTAAACTTTAATGTGTGTAATTACAAGCATCGTCACAGAAATAATGATTGCCATTAAACACAGTCACATGTACAGAAACGTGACTAAATAAAAAGTGTGTCACCAATTATAACGACTATTACTGGTGAAACTTAAAAGCCAAAGATTTGAAACTCAAAGTATCTAGCTGTACAATACAGTATAGCAGAAATATCTTATTAAATATCTATCCAAACATAATATACACTGTGTTTGTAATAGTTAACAGGGAAATATTAAATGAATCTAGCATTGCGTCATCTAGACACTGGCCATAATCACAATATAGCACCCAAACGCGATAGTCTACAGTAAATGATTAAATAGGAAGTGAGAATAGAAACTTACTTTATGTCATTAACGCACACAATATAACTATATTACGTCCAAGAATGGCATGAATACTAGCATCTGCACAGCCCCACGTACTACCTTCGCTTTCTTTCTCGCGCAGTTCTACCCATAACTGAGCGCTGCTCACAGATTACTGCATGCACACTGGTTGTGTTTAAGCGCATCTGTCGGCGCTGGAGTTGCGCATAAGTGATTGTTCAGTTATCTACGTGGCCTTTCTTACAACATTACATTAAAAACATTAGGGTGTGGTCTGTAAAGGTCAACGAGCCTGGGCTCAATCTCAGGACAAACAAAGCGCAACTGTGTTTTGTGCCACACTGCCCAAAATGTTGTCGCAGGTGACAGCTGTCACTCTGTGAAAATATTTTAACGATTGACTGCCCTAGTAGAAATACTCCATACTCATTAGTCTTCGAACACTTATTACAGCTTCACTCCTCTATGTTCAGTTTCCTGCGGGATCGCTGTCTTGGATGGTGATGTTGAGTGGTGTCCCTCCACACCATATCTATGGGAAGGAACCAAGGTGTCCGGTGGTGTGATGCTCTCACTCACCCTTGCTCAGCTGAGTCACTCTTACCATAGCGAATACCTGCTTTATATCTCTCACTGACAGTGAAGATCAATAGTGAAGCTTCGCTCGGTGGGTGACGGTTGGGGTCCAGTTTAGCTTCTTGCGGGAGGCAAACTTTGTCTGTGTTGCCTTTGTTTAAAATTTTTGTTTCTTTGTCGTGTCTTTACATGTTGATTTGTCTTTGTGTCTTCCATGTGTTCCACGTCCTTTCTTCCCTTGGTCATGTTCTCTTGTTTAATCATTGCCTTGTTCTCATTTCATTAATTGTGGTCACCTGGCCCCTGTTTACTTTCCTCCCTTTATATTGTTCTGTTCATTCCTCTTTTGTTGGCTGGTTTGTCTTGTGCTCTAGAGACCTTTCTAGTTTTGTATTCTCATTATGGCTTTGATTTGATACTGATTGTCTAATCTTATATAATTCCATATTTGTTAAGTTTTTCATTTCTTCTTTTTCTTGTTTTATTTTTCCCCCTTTATTAAGTCATGTTGTTTCTCCGTGTTGTGTCTTCCATGTGTTCCACCTCCTTTCTTCCCTTGGTCATGTTATCTTGTTTAATCCTTGTCTTGTTCTCATTTCATTAATTGTGGACACCTGGCCCCTGTTTACTTTCCTCCCTTTATATTGTTCTATTTCTTCCTCTTGTGTTGGCTGATATGTCTTGTGCTATAGAGACAGTTACTGACTTGCTGCTCTGTTTTCCAGTCTTGCTTTGTTATTCTCTGCAATTGTGTGTTATTGTAGTTTTTGCTTTTGATTTTCTTTTTTTTATCTTCATTTATCTTGCTCGTATTTACTCGTAATGTTTTCTTTGGTTGTTCATCAGTATCCTTTCTAGTCTTGTATTCTCCTTATTGCTTTGATTTGATACATGTAGTCTAAGCTTATATATTTCTTTATTTGTCTATTTTTTGTTTTCTTCTTTTTCTTGATTTTTTCCCCCTTTTATTACATCATGTTGTTTCTCCTTGTGTTTGTCACATACCTGGACTCATTTAGTGTGTTTTTGACCCTGTGACCCAGTTTCTGTCTTCCGTGTTTGGTTTGATTAGTTCCCAGGTGTGTCTATTCTATTCCTCATGTGTGTTAATGTCCCTGTTAATTTAGTGATTCCATCCACCTCTGTTTCCCTATTATCCTTTGTACTTAAACCTTTTCCTTTCAGTTCAGTTTGGTCGGGTCTACTCACTTGCTACTTGCTACTAACTAACTAACTAACTAACTAACTCACTTGCAACTTGATGCTTCCTGGCTATTTACGTGTGTCTACCTCCGTGTTCCATTTGTTGGATATATTAAAAGCCTTATTTCACTTATCCTCTGCTCCGTGTTTCTTCTGGCAGCGTAAACCGTGACAGAAGACCCGACCTAAAAAGAAAGTATAAAACTGCGTGTTTTTCCCTCCGTTTTGCTTTCATTTTTTCAGTCTTTTCTTTTCGTAGTTTCTATGGATCCCCTCTATCGCCCCGAATTCCTCATCCTCCTGCTGAAGCAGGAAGGACGTTCTCTCGAGGACCATACCAGACGGTTTCTTCTATTAGCTAATGCCACCAGCTACCCGGACGACGCGCTCTGCACCTTCTACAACACCAGCCTGAACTCCAAGTGCAGAGCGTTGTCGCCCGAAGACGGTCCTCGGGAGGATTTCGCCGCATTCGTGGAGTGGACTCTGGCGAGAAATGGCTCATCTTTCACCGTCTGCCCCATAGAGGATCTCGCCAGTCCCACTCCCGACCCAGAGACCAGCCAGCCACCATCCCCCCACACGGACCCAGAGCCCACCGCAGCCGCAGAGACCGAGCCATTCACCGACAGGGAGCCGGATCTCAAGAGCGCGACTGACCAGTTGTGTGAGCCGGCAACACCGTGCATCGTGGGAGTCCTAGTGGAGATCGAGGGCGTGGAGGAAAGCCCTGCCCACACTCCTGCGACTGAGGGTGAGCTGTATGCAGTCTCTGAAGATCATATGGAGCAACTTCAGGATCTGATGGACTGGTCTATGCAGGTAATCCCTAATATTCCTGTATCTCCGCTGGTTCCGTCCAGCCCTGACTCCCCTGTTTGCCCTCTCAGTCTCCCACTCCTACCTCCTCCAGTCATTTCCTCTGCTCCATTTCCGCTGGTTCCGCCCAGCCCAGAATTTTCAGTTTCTCCGCTGGTTCCAACCAGCCCTGAATTTTCAGTTTCTCCGCTGGTTCCGCCCAGCCCTGAATTTTCAGTTTCTCCACTGGTTCCGCCCAGCCGTGAATTTTCTGTCTCTCCGCTGGTTCCGCCCAGCTCTGAATTTTCTGTCTCTCCGCTGGTTCCGCCCAGCTCTGAATCTTCTGTCTGTCCGCTGGTTCCGCCCAGCTCTGAATCTTCTGTCTGTCCGCTGGTTCCGCCCAGCTCTGAATCTTCTGTGTGTCTGCTGGTTCCGCCCAGCTCTGAATCTTCTGTGTGTCCGCTGGTCCCGCCCAGCTCTGAATCTTCTGTGTGTCCGCTGGTTCCGCCCAGCTCTGAATCTTCTGTGTGTCCGCTGGTTCCGCCCAGCTCTGAATCTTCTGTGTGTCCGCTGGTTCCGCCCAGCTCTGAATCTTCTGTGTCTCCGCTGGTTCCGCCCAGCTCTGAATCTTCTGTGTCGCCCTGAATCTTCTGTGTCTCCGCTGGTTCCGACCAGCTCTGAATCTTCTGTGTCTCCGCTGGTTCTGCCCAGCTCTGAATCTTCTGTATCTCCTGTGTTGCCTCCCAGGCCTCCCTCTCCCACCTCCTCCAGGACCTGCTGGTCCCTCTGCTCCACTTTCGCTGGTTCCGTCCAGCCCTGATCCTCCTGTCCTTCCTCCCATCCTTCTCCTCTGTCCTCCTCCTAGACCAGCCAGTTCCTCGTCATCCCTGCTGGTGCCAGTCAGTTCCGCAGCTCACCCTCAGTCCGCGCCATCGGGGCGCGATGGTTCGCCGCTGGACTGCCAGTCTCCAGCTCCGCCTTGGCGCGTTAAGGCCCTGTCTCCGCCTCCAGCCTCCGAGCCCTGGACTCCTCCTCGGTCCTTCGACCGAGCGGCTCCGCCTTGGCTCTTAGCTCCCTCGTCTCCACCGTGGCCTGTCATCCCACCTGCTCCACCGGGCTCCCTCGTCCCTCCGGCTCCACCTTGGTCAGTCGTCGACCATCCGCCGCCTTGGGACTCCACTCCTCTGGTTCCACCTTGTCACTCCATCCCTCCGGCTCTGTCAGGCTCCTCCTTCCCTCCGGTTCCACCTCCATCCTCGGTCACTCCGGCTCCACAGCGGTCTGCCAGGACCCCGCCTCCGCCTTGGTCGCCTGAGCCTTCTGCTCCACCTAGGCCCTCCGGATCCTCGACGTCACCCTGGCTCTGCGGCTGTGCTGCTCCATCTTGGGCTCCTCACCCACCGGTGCAGTCTCCGCCTGTCGGCCCCCTGGTGTCGTCGACCCCTCCTTCACCATGGCTCCTCCCGCCGTCGACTCCACCTTGGATCTCCGTCCTGGCTGGTCTCTGGTGGACCATTTGGCTCCTCCTGCTCTTGTCTCCTCCCTGGCTCCTTCCTCCGTGGTCCCTGTCTGCTGGCCCCCTCCTGGGAGTCTGTCCTCCACCGGAACCTCCTCCCAAGTTCCCACCCACGCCTCCCTTGGTTGTTTCTACGGTGCGAGGACGCACCTACCAGGAGGGGGGAGTACTGTCACATACCTGGACTCATTTAGTGTGTTTTTACCCCTGTGACCCAGTTTCTGTCTTCCGTGTTTGGTTTGATTAGTTCCCAGGTGTGTCTATTCTATTCCTCATGTGTGTTAATGTCCCTGTTAATTTAGTGATTCCATCCACCTGTGTTTCCCTATTATCCTTTGTACTTAAACCTTTTCCTTTCAGTTCAGTTTGGTCGGGTCTACTCACTTGCTACTTGCTACTAACTAACTAACTCACTTGCAACTTGATGCTTACTGGCTATTTACGTGTGTCTAACTCCGTGTTCCATTTGTTGGATATATTAAAAGCCTTATTTCACTTATCCTCTGCTCCGTGTTTCTTCTGGCAGCGTAAACCGTGACAGTGTTGTGCCGAGTTGTGTTTCGTGGTCTTGAGGGGTGTCTTGTGTGTTCTGGTGTGTTTGTGCTGTTTTTCCCTCCAGTCCTGCTCTACCAGCAGGATGCCTGTATCACATATACTCTGTTTGAAGTATGTATGCAGTCGATCAAACATAACAGATAAACTTGTGGAGGTAGAAAAGAAAGTTCTTTAAAGATAAAGTGTGAATGCTCTAACCCAGGGGTGCCCACACTTTTTTGGGTGGGGTTCTTCTTTTCAAATGACAAACTCAATGAGATCGACAACCCCCCCCCCCCCCCCCCCCAACAAAAAATTAAAATAAATTAACTTGTGGGGACCAACTCATTTATCTATATATTGTATTAATGTAATAATAATAAAAAAAAATGTTCAATTATGATATTCTTCAAATTTACATCATATTAAAAACATCAGGGTGTGGTCTGTAAAGGTTCACGAGCCTGGACAAAAATCTCAGGACAAACAAAGCGCAACTGTGTTTTGTGCCACACTGCCCAAAATGTTATCGGAGGGGACAGCTGTCACTCTGTGAAAATATTTTAACGATTGACTGCCCTAGTAGAAATACTGCATACTCATTAGTCTTCAGACACTTATTACAGCTTCACTCCTCTATGTTCAGTTTCCTGCGGGATCGCTGTCTTGGATGGTGATGTTGAGTGGTGTCCCTCCACACCATATCTATGGGAAGGAACCAAGGTGTCCGGTGGTGTGATGCTCTCACTCACCCTTGCTTAGCTGAGTCACTCTTACCATAGCGAATACCTGCTTTATATATCTCACTGACAGTGAAGATCAATAGTGAAGCTTCGCTCGGTGGGTGACGGATGGGGTCCAGTTTAGCTTCTCGCGGGAGGCAAACTTTTTCTGTGTTGCCTTTAATATTTTTGTTTCTTTGTTGTGTCTTTACATGTTGATTTGTCTTTGTGTCTTCCATGTGTTTCACGTCCTTTCTTCCCTTGGTCATTTTCTCTTGTTTAATCCTTGTCTTGTTCTCATTTCATTAATTGTGGTCACCTGCCCCCTGTTTAATTTCCTCCCTTAATATTGTTCTGTTTATTCCTCTTGTGTTGGCTGGTTTGTCTTGTGCTCTAGAGACCTTTCTAGTTTTCTATTCTCATTATGGCTTTGATTTGATACTGATTGTCTAATCTTATATAATTCCATATTTGTAAAGTTTTTCATTTCTTCTTTTTCTTGTTTTATTTTTCCCCCTTTTATTACGTCATGTTGTTTCTCCATGTGTTGTGTCTTCCATGTGTTCCACCTCCTTTCTTGCCTTGGTCATGTTATCTTGTTTAATCCTTGTCTTGTTCTCATTTCATTAATTGTGGACACCTGGCCCCTGTTTACTTTCCTCCCTTTATATTGTTCTGTTTCTTCCTCTTGTGTTGGCTGATATGTCTTGTGCTCTAGAGACAGTTACTGACTTGCTGCTCCGTTTTCCAGTCTTGCTTTGTTATTCGCTGCAATTGTGTGTTCTTGTAGTTTTTGCTTTAAATTTTTTTTTTTTTATCTTAATTTATCTTGCTCGTATTTACTCGTAATGTTTTCTTTGGTTGTTCATCAGTATCCTTTCTAGTCTTGTATTCTCCTTATTGCTTTGATTTGATACTTGTAGTCTAAGCTTATATATTTCCTTATTTGTCTATTTTTTGTCTTCTTTTTCTTGATTTTCTCCCCTTTTATTACATCCATGTTGTTTCTCCTTGTGTTGTGCCGAGTTGTGTTTTGTGGTCTTGAGGGGTGTCTTGTGTGTTCTGGTGTGTTTGTGCTGTTTTTCCCTCCAGTCCTGCTCTACCAGCAGGATGCCTGTATCACAAATACTCTGTTTGAAGTATGTATGCAGTCGGTCAAACATAACAAATAAACTTGTGGAAGTAGAAAACAAAGTTCTTTAAAGATAAAGTGTGAATGCTCTAACCCAGGGGTGCCCACACTTTTTTGGGTGGGGTTCTTCTTTTCAAATAACAAACTCAAGATAACAAGTTAATAAATTAACTTGTGGGGACCAACACATTTATATTTATATTGAATTAATGTAATAATAATAATAAAAAAATTCAATTATGATATTCTTCAAATTCACATTATATTAAAAACATCAGGGTGTGGTCTGTAAAGGTCCACGAGCCTGGACAAAAATCTCAGGACAAACAAAGCGCAACTGTGTTTTGTGCCACACTGCCCAAAATGTTATCAGAGGTGACAGCTGTCACTCTGTGAAAATATTTTAATGATTGACTGCCCTAGTAGAAATACTGCATACTCATTAGTCTTCGGACACTTATTACAGCTTCACTCCTCTATGTTCAGTTTCCTGCGGGATCGCTGTCTTGGATGGTGATGTTGAGTGGTGTCCCTCCACACCATATCTATGGGAAGGAACCAAGGTGTCCGGTGGTGTGATGCTCTCACTCACCCTTGCTCAGCTGAGTCACTCTTACCATAGCGAATACCTGCTTTATATCTCTCACTGACAGTGAAGATCAATAGTGAAGCTTCGCTCGGTGGGTGACGGTTGGGGTCCAGTTTAGCTTCTCGCGGGAGGCAAACTTTTTCTGTGTTGCCTTTGTTTAATATTTTTGTTTCTTTGTCGTGTCTTTACACGTTGATTTGTCTTTGTGTCTTCCATGTGTTTCACGTCCTTTCTTCCCTTGGTCATGTTATCTTGTTTAATCCTTGTCTTGTTCTCATTTCATTAATTGTGGTCACCTGGCCCCTGTTTACTTTCCTCCCTTTATATTGTTCTGTTTCTTCCTCTTGACTCTCTTCCTCTTGAACTAGACTCAGTGGACGGTTTTCATCGGGTGTGAATGACAACACGTAAATTGACAGACACTGTAGACCTGAGAGTTGAGAGATATTTATTTATTTATTTAAATTCTAATATAAATTACTTTATTGGGCATGAGAACTCATTGATGGCATGGTGGTAATAAAAACATTCGGGGCTTTACTGAAAACATTCGGGGCTCCAGCCCCCTTAGCCCACCCCTAACGCCACCCCTGGTCTAAGCTTATATATTTACTCATTTTTCAATTTTTTTGTTTTCTTCTTTTTCTTGATTTTTTTTCCCCTTTTATTACATCATGTAGTTTCTCCTTGTGTTGTGCCGAGTTGTGTTTTGTGGTCTTGAGGGGTGTCTTGTTGTGTGTTTGTGCTATTTTTCCCTCCAGTCCTGCTCTACCAGCAGGATGCCTGTATCACAAATACTCTGTTTGCAGTATGTATGCAGTCGATCAAACATAACAAATAAACTTGTGGAGGTAGAAAAGAAAGTTCTTTAAAAATAAAGTGTGAATGCTCTAATCCAGGGGTGCCCACACTTTTTTGGGTGATGTTCTTTTTTTCAAATGACAAACTCAATGAGATCTACCCCCCTCCCCTCCAAAAAATGTAAGTAAATTAACTTGTGGGGACCAACACATTTATCTGTATATTCAATTAATATCATAATTTAAAAAAAAAATGTTCAATTATGATATTCTTCAAATTCACATTACATTAAAAACATCAGGGTGTGGTCTGTAAAGGTCAACGAGCCTGGGCTCAATCTCAGGACAAACAAAGCGCAACTGTGTTTTGTGCCACACTGCCCAAAATGTTATCGGAGGTGACAGCTGTCACTCTGTGAAAATATTTTAACGATTGACTGCCCTAGTAGAAATAATGCATACTCATTAGTCTTCGGACACTTATTACAGCTTCACTCCTCTATGTTCAGTTTCCTGCGAGATCGCTGTCTTGGATGGTGATGTTGAGTGGTGTCCCTCCACACCATATCTATGGGAAGGAACCAAGGTGTCCGGTGGTGTGATGCTCTCACTCACCCTTGCTCAGCTGAGTCACTCTTACCATAGCGAATACCTGCTTTATATCTCTCACTGACAGTGAAGATCAATAGTGAAGCTTCGCTCGGTGGGTGACGATTGGGGTCCAGTTTAGCTTCTCGCAGGAGGCAAACTTTGTCTGTGTTGCCTTTAATATTTCTGTTTCTTTGTTGTGTCTTTACATGTTGATTTGTCTTTGTGTCTTCCATGTGTTTCACGTCCTTTCTTCCCTTGGTCATGTTCTCTTGTTTAATCATTGTCTTGTTCTCATTTCATTAATTGTGGTCACCTGGCCCCTGTTTACTTTCCTCCCTTTATATTGTTCTGTTTCTTCCTCTTGACTCTCTTCCTCTTGAACTAGACTCAGTGGACGGTTTTCGTCGGGTGTGAATGACAACACGTAAATTGACAGACACTGTAGACCTGAGAGTTGAGAGATATTTATTTATTTATTTAAATTCTAATATAAATAACTTTATTGGGCATGAAAACTCATTGATGGCATGGTGGTAATAAAAACATTCAGGGCTTTACTGAAAACATTCGGGGCTCCAGCCCCCTTAGCCCACCCCTAACGCCACCCCTGGTCTAAGCTTATATATTTACTCATTTTTCAATTTTTTTGTTTTCTTCTTTTTCTTGATTTTTTTTCCCCTTTTATTACATCATGTAGTTTCTCCTTGTGTTGTGCCGAGTTGTGTTTTGTGGTCTTGAGGGGTGTCTTGTTGTGTGTTTGTGCTATTTTTCCCTCCAGTCCTGCTCTACCAGCAGGATGCCTGTATCACAAATACTCTGTTTGCAGTATGTATGCAGTCGATCAAACATAACAAATAAACTTGTGGAGGTAGAAAAGAAAGTTCTTTAAAGATAAAGTGTGAATGCTCTAATCCAGGGGTGCCCACACTTTTTTGGGTGATGTTCTTTTTTTCAAATGACAAACTCAATGAGATCTACCCCCCTCCCCTCCAAAAAATGTAAGTAAATTAACTTGTGGGGACCAACACATTTATCTGTATATTCAATTAATATCATAATTAAAAAAAAATGTTCAATTATGATATTCTTCAAATTCACATTACATTAAAAACATTAGGGTGTGGTCTGTAAAGGTCAACGAGCCTGGGCTCAATCTCAGGACAAACAAAGCGCAACTGTGTTTTGTGCCACACTGCCCAAAATGTTATCGGAGGTGACAGCTGTCACTCTGTGAAAATATTTTAACGATTGACTGCCCTAGTAGAAATAATGCATACTCATTAGTCTTCGGACACTTATTACAGCTTCACTCCTCTATGTTCAGTTTCCTGCGGGATCGCTGTCTTGGATGGTGATGTTGAGTGGTGTCCCTCCACACCATATCTATGGGAAGGAACCAAGGTGTCCGGTGGTGTGATGCTCTCACTCACCCTTGCTCAGCTGAGTCACTCTTACCATAGCGAATACCTGCTTTATATCTCTCACTGACAGTGAAGATCAATAGTGAAGCTTCGCTCGGTGGGTGACGGTTGGGGTCCAGTTTAGCTTCTCGCGGGAGGCAAACTTTTTCTGTGTTGCCTTTGTTTAATATTTTTGTTTCTTTGTCGTGTCTTTACACATTGATTTGTCTTTGTGTCTTCCATGTGTTTCACGTCCTTTCTTCCCTTGGTCATGTTCTCTTGTTTAATCCTTGTCTTGTTCTCATTTCATTAATTGTGGTCACCTGGCCCCTGTTTACTTTCCTCCCTTTATATTGTTCTGTTTCTTCCTATTGTGTTGGCTGATTTGTCTTGTGCTCTAGAGGCAGTTACTGACTTGCTGCTCTGTTTTCCAGTCTTGCCTTGTTATTCGCTGCAATTGTGTGTTCTTGTAGTTTTTGCTTTTGATTGTCTTTTTTTATCTTCATTTATCTTGCTCATATTTACTCGTAATGTTTTCTTTGGATGTTCATCAATATCCTTTCTAGCCTTGTATTCTCCTTATTGCTTTGATTTGATACTTGTAGTCTAAGCCTGGGCCGGTTCTAGGGTGAGTGGAGATCCGGGGCTTAGCCCAGAAAAATCCATCAAAAATAAAATTTGGAATACAGAAATATGAAATTATGAAAAAAATTAGAATGGTACTTTGCCACTAGGTGGCGGCATGCCACTGCCTTAATGGTTGAGTCTGTCAGTAATTTAATCAATGGATTCGTTAGAAACGGAAGATTCATTCAGAAAAAAAGTAAGCAACTGTTTTTTGAATGGGTCAGTGAATCATTTACTCAAGCAAATTTATTCAGTAAACACCGCTGTGTGTTGCTGCAGAGCACAAAAACATGCTTTGTTTGGAACCATTTCCTTGGCGAAATATGTCTTTTTTCATTATCTTGTTTATTGCATTGTTGCCCTGACATGAAAAGTCTGCCACAGACCGTGCTAACCAAACATTATAACCGCTCTGTGTGTGTGTGTGTGTGTGTGTGTGTGTGTGTGTGTGTGTGTGTCCTAAAGACTGTGCTGCGCAATCGTTAACTGTTAGATGTTCAAAATTTAATGTTAAATCAGACACAATTTAAAACCGAAAAAGAAATATAATACTATGATTAAAATTTACAGATACCTGAAGCTGATGTATCTTGGCATTCAAGTGTTGCCTGGGGGTGTTTTACTTCCTCTTTTTGAAGAATTTTGAAATTTCTACCAGAAAGACTCGGGAGATAGAGGAATGTACGAAGCATACATTTATTGACAGCTCAGCGAGCACAATTATAATTTCTTTGGCGGAAGGCCCCGTCCATGGTTCGTAATCCGAGGGTAGCGAATCTGCATTTCCTGCCTGAAGACGAAGGCAGGGGCGCAGCAGACCCCCCTGGAAGTTAAGGACAGGACCATCCTGGTGGTGGTGGGGAGGGTGGAGGTTGTTGTCGCGTTGGCATCTGCGAACTCAAACATGTGTAAGTACGATCTTTTATACAGGAGTATAAAGACGTGATTGGATAATGATGAAGGTAACTAGTGACGAAGTGATTGAGTCTTCCTGGCAGAACTTAGGCTAAAGCTTCCATTTCTACCAGAAAGACTCGGGAGATAGAGGAATGTACGAAGCATACATTTATTGACAGCTCAGCGAGCACAATTATAAATTTCTTTGGCGGAAGGCCCCGTCCATGGTTCGTAATCCGAGGGTAGCGAATCTGCATTTCCTGCCTGAAAACGAAGGCAGGGGCGCAGCAGACCCCCAAAATTAGGTGGATTATGAGACCTCCAGACGGGGCCAGCCTTCCCCCCAAAAAAGTAGATGAAGTATACCCACCAGTTGAGAATCCTAAGGTTCCTGGAAGAAATAGAAAGAGAGTTAGCATGACCAGTATAATGACGTTAGATTAAACTTCTTAAGTTTTTTTTTTTTACAGAAATAGCCGCAATAGGCCAGACACAGACAGCAACGATAGGCAGACACAGACAGGCCTCGATAGACCAACAGAAATAGCCACGATAGGCAGACACAGACAGCCACGATAGGCAGGCACAAACAGGCCTCGATAGACCAACAGAAATAGCCACGATAGGCAGGCACAGACAGGCCTCGATAGACCAACAGAAATAGCCACGATAGGCAGACACAGACAGGCCTCGATAGACCAACAGAAATAGCCACGATAGGCAGACACAGACAGGCCTCGATAGACCAACAGAAATAGCCACGATAGGCAGACACGGACAGGCCCCGATGGGCAGAACATAAATGGCCACGATAGGCCAGACGCAGACAGCCACGATAGGCAAACGCGGACAGGCCCCAATTGGCCGAACATAAATAGCCCGATAGGCCAGACGCAGACAGCCACGATAGGCAGACACAGACAGGCCCCAATAGACCGTACATAAATAGCCACGATAGGCCAGACGCAGACAGCCACGATAGGCAAACGCGGACAGGCCCCAATTGGCCGAACATAAATAGCCCGATAGGCCAGACGCAGACAGCCACGATAGGCAGACACAGACAGGCCCCAATAGACCGTACATAAATAGCCACGATAGGCCAGACGCAGACAGCCACGATAGGCAGACACAGACAGGCCCCGATAGACCAACATAAATAGCCACGATAGGCCTCACGCAGACAGCCACGGTAGGCAGACACAGACAGGCCTCAATAGACCAACAGAAATAGCCACGATAGGCCAGACGCAGACAGCCACGATAGGCAGACGCAGACAGGCCTCGATATACCATACAGAATAGCCATGATAGGCAGAACACAGACAGCCTCGATAGACCGTACAGAAAAATAGCCATGATAGCCAGACACAGACAGGCCTCGATAGACCATACATAAATAGCCACGATAGGCCAGACGCAGACAGCCACAATAGGCAGACGCAGACAGGCCTCGATAGACCGTACAGAAATAGCCATGATGGCCAGACACAGATAGGCCTTGATAGACCATACAGAAAAATAGCCATGATAGCCAGACACGGACAGGCCTCGATAGACCAACGGAAATAGCCACAATAGGCCAGACGCAGACAGTCACGATAGGCAGACATGGACAGGCCTCGATAGACCGTACAGAAATAGCCATGATAGCCAACACAGACAGGCCTCGATAGACCGTACATAAATAGCCACAATAGGCCAGACGCAGACAGCCACGATAGGCAGACGCAAGACAGGCCTCGATAGACCATGATTAGCCACGATAGGCAGACGCAGACAGGCCTCGATAGACCGTACATAAATAGCCACAATAGGCCAGACGCAGACAGCCACGATAGACAGACGCAAGACAGGCCTCAATAGGCCGTACAGAAATAGCCACAATAGGCAGACACAGGACAGGCCTCAATAGACCATACAGAAAAATAGCCATGATGGCCGGACACGGACAGGCCTTGATAGGCCGTACAGAAATAGCCACGATAGGCCAGACACAGACAGCCACGATAGGCAGACACGGACAGGCCTCGATAGGCCGTACAGAAATAGCCATTATAGCCAGACACAGATAGGCCTCGATAGACCGTACAGAAATAGCCACGATAGGCCAGACACAGATAGCCACAATAGGCAGACATGGGACAGGCCTTGATAGACCATACAGAAAAATAGCCATTATAGCCGGACACGGACAGGTCTCGATAGACCGTACAGAAATAGCCACGATAGGCAGACACAGACAGGCCTTGAAAGACCATACAGAAATAGCCACAAAGGCCAGACATGTACAGGCCTTGATAGACCATACAGATATAGTAACACCACCACCAGTAATTGCATGAATTTACCTGATTAGTTACAGGAGAGCTTGCTGAGCTTCAATAATGGTTTTGAATCAAGTCTGATGTATGATTCAAATGCTTAGGAAGACCATCTGCCCATGATCTTAACAGCTGATGTAGAGATCCCTCATTCAGCTGCTGAAGTAGCTGCCCCAATTCTGAATGAATGGCCAGTAGATAGACTGCAGCTTTGAGAACAGTGGTTAAGTGAGTTCTAAACAGCCTTGGAAAGGGGGCTCCGTTAGGAAAAATAGAGCTGGTGCATTTTAGAAATTCTAGGTCGGATTTTTAAGAAATTTCACCATGCAGAGAAGGGACAGGATTATTGATTTTAGAATTGTTAAGGTGACACCAGAACCTTGCACATCGGTTTTTGAGTGCTTGAGGAGAGTGTGAAGAATTTTTGGTCCAAATCATAGATCTGAAGGAAATGCCGCGAGCAGGATCAAATTGATTGGTTTGAAGTGAATTCCCCTGCAAGCATAACCTGTAGAAGGCAGATAAACACTGCCTCCAGAAGAATATTGAGGTACTTCGAAGGAAGGCCGTAGCAGATGGAAGTAATTAATTTTGCAATATTAGAAAATTAGAAAATTAGATTATAAAATTTAGCGTGGATTAGATGCTGGCAAGGAGTCTGCGAATAGAGAAATTAAGATTGCGATTTTTTTTATTTATTTATTTTTTTTTAAGACAAGAAAGGAGCAACGGTCGAAATTTGAATAGGAACGCAAAAATTGGAAGGAAAAACATTAGAAGCGGACCATGCAAACGTGTAGCTTGATTGTAGAGGGAGCGACGCCTTAGAAATGTGATTTCCAGCTGACGTAAGCACTTCGTTTAGTATTATGTCTGCTAACGGAGGGCAGACTGAAGAATCCGGGTTGGCTGAGGGCACAGCTGTCTGAAAGTTTAAAAGTGTAAAGTGAAAGCCGCAACAGCCGAGTAAGAGTGATGAACCAACACCAGTAGATGCGCGAATATAAACAAGCCTTGATTGTAGCTTAACCCCTTAACTGTCACTTTTTTTTTTTTTTTATATTAAGTTGAGGTATCAGAGGTTAAGTTTAAAATACGCATAAATCGAATTGACTTAAGCTTACTAGCACACATTGCTAATCTTGATGTAAACAATTAAACATTGTTTGTCTTAGCAATCTTATCAAATTCTGAATATTTCCACCCTGTAACGAATAATTTTTCTGATGACATCAGTTTGACAGCATGAGCAGAACCTACTTAACGCGCCCCTCCAGCCGTTAGTTAGTTATGAGTGATGGGCGGTCACACTGCACTTTTCTCTCCATTGACTTCCATTCATACGAATGCAAATGCGTCGGACCGGAAACGCAAGCTATGCGAAAAATTTTGCATTTCGCTGCGTTCCAAAGTTCAAGTTTGGTGAACTCTGACCAGGGAATTTGCATAACGTGAGGATGTGGACCAGTAGAAGAGCGATACATTGCTGCATGGCCTCTGTACAAAAATTCAAAAAGGAAGCGCTATATAACTTTAGCTGTTGCACAGCGTCCTAGTTTATAATACATTAAAAGATTTATAAAAGAAAAGCTGCATGTTTTGTAGTGTCGACGGGAACAGGTGATACATTGGATGACAACGTTTTATATATATATATATATATATATATATATATATATATATATATATATATATATATATATATATTTTTTTTTTTTTTTTTTTTTTTTTTTTTTTTTTTTTTTCTCTCTTTCTTCTCCCCCTCCTCCCCTTAGGGTGTATATATTTATAGAGAGATACAGAGTAACGTTACAATATAATAAAACGCTTTCGACGCCGTTGCAAAAGACACAGTGCTAGCAAACATAATAATCCATCTTGTGATAATTGAGGGGAGACTGTTTTATCTTGCTCCCGCCCATATTCGCAGTGGCGTTCGAAATAATTTCGCATGTTTAAAGTCTAGTGTGACCGCGCCTTGAGACGGAGACCAGGAGTGCAAACAAACCATGCCTGCTAATTAATATTCGGTTTAAACTGGAGATATGTCACTACTCTGAAATAAGGTCAGCAGCAACTCGTGTCACGTGGAGTTATATGCCTGCTGACGGAGCACTGAGCCGAATCTTACCTACGACTCAAAAGAAGGGTCCATATACGCATCAGCTTGGTAGATCCAGTGTTCATAATGTGCTAGCCCAAGAGTAAGCCATGTAAAGATGAGGTGAGAGCAGCGGTTCCCTGCATCTGCAACCATAGAATCCCATTAGAGTATGAACTTTTCAGGAATAACGCAAATGAAAGACTGAATAAACAAATATTAAAGCATAGGATTAAAACAGCGAATCTCAAGTGTGCTAGACAGAGCTTTTTTTTTTATTTTATTTTTTTATTTATTTATTTTTTTTAAGAAATGCGAAAAATCTTTATCAGTATGAAGATTGTAGCGTTTATGATGAGCCTTAAAGTGCCTCATTACGAAGAAGTTATTCAGAAAATTGCATGCACTATGATCAACATCTTAATTATACTGTGCAAGTCAATAAACAAGCACGAAACGCCCAGTGCTTTATTTGAACGTGTAAGTATAAATCCTTGCAGAGAATAAATTAATGCCCAGGCGCCGCAAGTGCATAGAACGAAATGATACTTATAATGCTGTAGACTTGTGAAGTGATGGAGGCGAGATGCCGAAGAGACCGGCAGCCTTAATTCTGTCTGCTGGTCCGGAGAGACTTCATTCGTGCAGGTTCACGTGAGCGTACAGATGAATATTTGTTGATTGAGACCAAAGTCTTTTCAGGTGTTGAGACCCAAGCAGCACTGACGCGACATCTCGGAAAGCACCAGCGTTGCCAAGATGCCAGCGTTTTTTTTTTGTTTTTTTTTGGTGGGTTGCCTTTTCTGTCCTGGGTTTGAGGTGACCCCAATAGTGTTATATATTGTTGTCGCGTTGGCATCTGCGAACTCAAACATGTGTAAGTACGATCTTTTATACAGGAGTATAAAGACGTGATTGGATAATGATGAAAGTAATTAGTGACGAAGTGATTGAGTCTTCCTGGCAGAACTTAGGCTAAAGCTTCCATATCTATTTTAATTTTCAAAAAAAAATTGATATAGTAAAATACTATACACCAACAAACCGCCTGCCTCCAAAAAATCTCATTTCATTGGCTGGATCGTACAGACCCTCATCGATGGTTGGACAGTTTACATGTCAGTCAGAAGAACTAGACTCAGTGGACGGTTTTCGTCGGGTGTCAATGACAACGCGTAAATTGACAGACACTGTAGACCTGAGAGTTGAGAGATATTTATTTATTTATTTAAATTCTAATATAAATTACTTTATTGGGCATGAAAACTCATTGATGGCATGGTGGTAATAAAAACATTCGGGGCTTTACTGAAAACATTCGGGGCTCCAGCCCCCTTAGCCCACCCCTAGCGCCGCCCCTGGTCTAAGCTTATATATTTACTTATTTTTCTATTTTTTGTTTTCTTCTTTTTCTAGATTTTTTCCCCTTTTATTACATTATGTTTTTTCTCCTTGTGTTGTGACGAGTTGTGTTTTGTGGTCTTGAGGGGTGTCTTGTTGTGTGTTTGTGCTATTTTTCCTTCCAGTCCTGCTCTACCAGCAGGATGCCTGTATCACAAATACTCCGTTTGCAGTATGTATGCAGTCGATCAAACATAACAAATAAACTTGTGGAGGTAGAAAACAAAGTTCTTTAAAGATAAAGTGTGAATGCTCTAATCCAGGGGTGCCCACACTTTTCTGGGTGATGTTCTTCTTTTCTAATGACAAACTCAATGAGATCTACCCCCCTCCCCTCCAAAAAATTAAAATAAATTAACTTGTGGGGACCAACACATTTATCTATATATTCAATTAATATAATAATTGAAAAGAAATTGTTCAATTATGATATTCTTCAAATTCACATTACATTAAAAACATCAGGGTGTGGTCTGTAAAGGTCAACGAGCCTGGGCTCAATCTCAGGACAAACAAAGCGCAACTGTGTTTGGTGCCACACTGCCCAAAATGTTATCGAAGGTGACAGCTGTCACTCTGTGAAAATATTTTAACAATTGACTGCCCTAGTAGAAATACTCCATACTCATTAGTCTTGGAACACTTATTACAGCTTCACTCCTCTATGTTCAGTTTCCTGTGGGATCGCTGTCTTGGATGGTGATGTTGAGTGGTGTCCCTCCACACCATATCTATGGGAAGGAACCAAGGTGTCCGGTGGTGTGATGCTCTCACTCACCCTTGCTCAGCTGAGTCACTCTTACCATAGCGAATACCTGCTTTATATCTCTCACTGACAGTGAAGATCAATAGTGAAGCTTCGCTCGGTGGGTGACGGTTGGGGTCCAGTTTAGCTTCTCGCAGGAGGCAAACTTTGTCTGTGTTGCCTTTAATATTTCTGTTTCTTTGTTGTGTCTTTACATGTTGATTTGTCTTTGTGTCTTCCATGTGTTTCACGTCCTTTCTTCCCTTGGTCATGTTCTCTTGTTTAATCATTGTCTTGTTCTCATTTCATTAATTGTGGTCACCTGGCCCCTGTTTACTTTCCTCCCTTTATATTGTTCTGTTTATTCCTCTTGTGTTGGCTGATTTGTCTTGTGCTCTAGAGACCTTTCTAGTTTTGTATTCTCATTATGGCTTTGATTTGATACTGATTGTCTAATCTTATATAATTCCATATTTGTTAAGTTTTTAATTTCTTCTTTTTCTTGTTTTATTTTCCCCTTTTATTACGTCATGTTGTTTCTCCTTGTGTTGTGTCTTCCATGTGTTCCACCTCCTTTCTTCCCCTGGTCATGTTATCTTTTTTAATCCTTGTCTTGTTCTCATTTCATTAACTGCCTTAATGGTTGAGTCTGTCAGTAATTTAATCAATGGATTTGTTAGAAACAGAAGATTCGTTCAGAAAAAAAGTAAGCAACTGTTTTTTGAATGGGTCAGTGAATCATTTACTCAAGCAAATTTATTCAGTAAACACCGCTGTGTGTTGCTGCAGAGCACAAAAACATGCTTTGTTTGGAACCATTTCCTTGGCGAAATATTTCTTTTTTTTATTATCTTGTTTATTGCATTGTTGCCCTGACATGAAAAGTCTGCCACAGACCGTGCTAACCAAACATTGTAACCGCTCTGTGTGTGTGTGTGTGTGTGTCCTAAAGACTGTGCTGCGCAATCGTTAACTGTTAGATGTTCAAAATGTAACGTTAAATCAGACACAATTTAAAACCGAAAAAGAAATATAATACTATGATTAAAATTTACAGATACCTGAAGCTGATGTATCTTGGCGTTCAAGTGTTGCCTGGGGGTGTTTTACTTCCTCTTTTTGAAGAATTTTGAAATATCTATTTTAATTTTCAAAACAAAATTGATCTAGTTAAATACTACTCACCAACAAACCGCCTGCCTCCAAAAAATCTCATTTCATTGGCTGGATCGTAAAGACGCTCATCGATGGTTGGACAGTTTACATGTCAGTCAGAAGAACTAAACTCAGTGGACGGTTTTCGTCGGGTGTGAATGACAATGCGTAAATTGACAGACACTGTAGACCTGAGAGTTGAGAGATATTAATTTATTTAAATTCTAATATAAATTACTTTATTGGGCATGAAAACTCATTGATGGCATGCTGGTAATAAAAACATTCAGGGCTTTACTGAAAACATTCGGGGCTCCAGCCCCCTTAGCCCACACCTAACGCTGCCCCTGGTCTAAGCTTATATATTTACTTATTTTTTTGTTTTCTTCTTTTTCTTGATTTTTTTCCCCCTTTTATTACATCATGTTGTTTCTCCTTGTGTTGTGCCGAGTTGTGTTTTGTGGTCTTGAGGGGTGTCTTGTTGTGTGTTTGTGCTATTTTTCCCTTCAGTCCTGCTCTACCAGCAGGATGCCTGTATCACAAATTGTCATGATTCTGTCACCAGTTCCTGTTAGACTTTTATTTTGACAACTAGCATCCAGCTTCCTGTTCCTGGCCTTGTAACTTCTCTTTAATTTCCCTCATTGGTTTCGCCTGTCTCACTAACTATATAAGTCAGTCTTGCTCTTACCTCCTTGCCAGATTGTCTCATCAGCTCATTGGTGAACATTCCAGCCAGTTCCTAAATCAGATTCTTGAAGTCTGTGTGAACTCTGCCCTGCCTGGAACCTGAATTGTCTCTCTCTGCCTGAACCTTTATCAAGAGGTAGTATTTTGATTGACTAGTAAATTTGCTTCTCTGGATTTGGATTGTCAGTTCATTCTGGATTTGGATTGTGGAATTGATTTGGATTGGAAGAGGATAAAGGAAATTACAGTGGACTGTGTCTCTGCCTGTCACGTGGTAGACCAGGGTTTGATTCCCAAGCAGATCACCCCACCCATCTCAGAAGACCAACTAAATCCTGTTAGCTACACTAAGCCATGTAATGTCTGTAAACTCATTCACTCCGTTCCTGCCTGGAATCACTTAGCTTACTTGCTAACCTCCAGATCTTCTTATGAAATTATACTCCCATTGCTTATTCAACTGTAGCCACCTTTTGGCCTGGATAGGAACTGTCAGCATCCTGAGAACATTGTTATTAAAGAAACTGAAAATAAACTTTCAAAGACTTATTCACTTGTGTCTGTAATTTTGGGTCCAATAGTAATTCCCTCACAGTACAATCTGGCCACGATGGACCCGACAGGCACAAGTGGGCAGGGTTGGAAGGAGAGTGTTGAGAATGTGTTAACTAAACATGAGGAGAACTTTGGTGCAATAACTACTAGTATTCAAGCACTTAATCAACAATTTTCTCATTTAGCAGACCTGCTCAAGATTGGAGAGAGAACCTGAAATGGATCAAGCACAAATGGCCACTTCTCCACCTATAATGCATCAAGAATCAAAAGTGGCTCCCCCAGAGAAGTATAGTGGTGAATCAGGAGATTGTGCTGCCTTTTTGATGCAATGTGAGCTGCAGTTTGAAATGCAGCCATCATCATTCCCATCTGAAAGAACTAAGGTTGGGTATGTACTTTCATTATTGGTTGGCAGAGCTCGAACCTGGGGGTCAGCAGAGTGGAAGAGGATGACTGAGTGTTGTGACTCCTTTGAGCGTTTTAGCAGGGAGATGAGGAGAGTTTTTGACCCTGTGAAATCTAAACGTGAATCTTTGAATAACCTGTTAAGTTTGTCTCAAGGAAATCGGCCGGTGATTGATTATATAATTGATTTTCGCTCTCTCGCTGCAGATTGCACCTGGAACAAGTCTGCTCTATATGATGCCTTTTATCGGGGCCTCTGCAGACTGAAAGACACTCTGGCTACAGTGGATCTCCCCAAGAATCTTGATGAACTCATTGATTTAGTTATTAGGTTGGATCGACGTTATAAGGAACATCAACAGGAAAAGATTCAGTCGGCAGACTACACGGTCACCACACCACTGGAATTCCCCTCTATCGATGAGAATTAAGGAGAATACATATTCATCTAACAAGTCCTCTGATGTTCCAGAACCTATGCAGCTTGGACGTGGAGGTCTGTCCAAGGAGGAACGATAGAGAAGGTTTAAGGAGAACTTGTGTCTAAATTGTGGAGGTACAGGCCACCGAGTGAATCAGTGCCCAGTAAAAGAATCGGCTCAGCAGAGAAGGGGAGGATTCTGCTGAGCCACTCACTCTTTGATCCCTTGCCCTCCCGTCCACTCTGTAAAGCTCTTCTGATGTCATCGTCTTTGAAAATTGAGGTGAGCGTTCTCATTGACTCTGGGGCAGACACTAACTTCATGGATATTCAGTTTGCTATGAAGCATGGTTTTCAGTTTGAAGAACTGATAGAACCCCTGATTGTGCGGTCTTTAAATAATGAACTTTTGCACAGAGTTACCCTAAGGACCAAACCCTTAAAGATGGCCATAGATAATCATCAGGAACAGATTTTGTTTTATTTAATTCAGACGTCTGAATATCCTGTGGTGTTAGGATTTACCTGGTTAAACAATCATAACCCACATATTGATTGGTGGTCAGCCAAGGTATTAGGTTGGTCTATGAAATGTATGACTTCCTGCCTTCGTTCTTTCGCTACCAACACAGTAATTGAAATTGACCCCGATAATCAATCTTATCCAGATATCTCTAGGGTACCCAATTTATGTCATGATTTGAAAGAAGTATTTAATAAGACACAAGCTACTTCTCTGCCACCTCATCGACTCTATGATTGTGCTATCAATTTGCTTCCCGGGACTACACCCCCACGGGGTAGATTGTACTCTCTCTCTGGTCCTGAATCTGAGGCAATGCAAGAATACATCTCCGAAGCCTTGTCTGCTGGTCTCATCCGCCCCTCTTCATCTCCTGCTGGTGCAGGTTTCTTCTTTGTCAGCAAAAAGGACGGTGGATTGAGGCCGTGCATAGATTATAGAGGTCTGAATCAAATTACTATCAAGAACCGTTATCCTCTGCCACTCATCTCCTCTGCTTTTGAACTGTTACAGGGAGCCGTGATATTCACCAAACTGGACCTGAGAAACGCTTACCATCTGGTCAGAATTTGCGAAGGATATGAGTGGAAAACTGCATTTAACACCCCTTCTGGTCATTTTGAGTACCTTATTATGCCCTTCGGGCTCACCAATTCTCCAGCTGTATTCCAGAATTTGGTCAATGATGTGCTAGGAGACATGCTAAACAGATTTGTCTTCGTATAACTTGATGACATTCTGATTTTCTCCAAATCTGAGACCGAGCATGTACAGCACGTCAGGGCGGTTCTCCAAAGACTTTTGCAAAATAAGCTCTTTGTGAAAGCAGAGAAGTGTGAATTCCATTCTAGCACAGTCTCATTTCTTGGCTTCATTTTGTCAGCTGGCAACATCAGAATGGATCCAGAGAAGGTGGAAGCTGTTAAAGCCTGGCCTGTACCTGAGAACCGTAAACAACTGCAGCGTTTTCTAGGCTTTGCTAATTTTTATCGTAAGTTCATTAAAGGCTATAGATCAGTGGCAGCACCTTTACACCAACTCACCTCGATAAAACAAAAGTTTGATTGGTCCCCAACTGCTGACAAGGTTTTTTCCACCCTAAAGGAACTGTTCACAACTGCACCTATACTGATGCTTCATGACACCAAGAGGCAGTTCATTATGAAGGTTGATGCATCCAGTTCAGGGGTTGGAGCCATTCTGTCCCAGAGAGCAGAGCATGACAACAAGATCCATCCTTGTGCCTTTTTCTCGCGACGACTATCTCCTGCTGAGAAAAATTATGATATAGGCAACAGAGAGCTCGCAATAAAACTGGCACTGGAAGAGTGGCGCCACTGGTTGGAGGGCTCTGAACATCCATTTCTGGTTTTGACTGATCACAAGAATCTGGAGTATCTTCGTGCTGCAAAACGGCTAAACCCCCGCCAGGCTCGCTGGGCTCTGTTTTTTAACAGATTTAATTTTACACTGTCCTATCGTCCTGGATCTAAGAATCAAAAGGCTGATTCCCTCTCTCGGCAATTTGACTCTCAAGAGGAGGAGGGTGAGGATCTTGACTTCATATTGCCTGTTTCTGCCCGTCTTGCTACAGCTCTCATTGATGTTGAAGAGGAGGTAATTAACAGCCTCCGAAATTCTCCTGCTCCATCAGCCTGTCCTGACAATAAATTATACGTACCTGATGCCCTCCGACCAAGAATTCTGCAGTTGTGTCACTCCTCACACTTTTCCTGTCATCCTGGTATTACCCGGACCACATTTGTAGTGGAACAGCGCTTCTGGTGGCCATCTCTAAGAGAGGATGTCCGGGAGTTTGTTGCTGCTTGCCCTGATTGTGCACGGTCTAAAACCTCTCGAAAACCCCCCAGTGGACTTCTCCATCCACTATCCATACCAAGACGCCCCTGGTCTTATATTCCCATTGATTTTGTCACTGGTTTTCCCTTATCCTCTGGAAATACCGCTGTCTTGACTGTTGTGGACCGGTTTTAAAAGATGGTTCATTTCATTCCACTACCCAAACTGCCCTCAGCAAAGGAAACCACTGAAATTATGGTTCAACATGTTTTCCGTCTCCATGGCCTCCCCCGCAACATTGTTTCAGATGGTGGTCCACAATTTACAGCCCGTTTCTGGAAGGAGTTTTGTAAACAGCTTGGCATCTCAGTAAGCCTCTCCTCGGGTTTCCACCCCCAAACAAATGGCCAGACAGAACGCTTCAATCAGGAGTTAGAGACTGGACTTCGGCTCCTGTGTGCTCGGGACCCAGCCTCATGGGCTAAGAACATGGTATGGGTCGAGTATGCTCACAATTCACTTCCTTCCTCTGCTACGGGCTTGACCCCTTTCCAAACCGTCTATGGGTATCAACCACCTCTATTCTCATCTCAAGAATCTGAAGTTACAGTTCCATCTGCATTTGCTCTGGTGAGGCGTTGTCATCAGGCTTGGAGAAGAGCCAGGCAGGCACCCCTCCATTCCTCTGCTAACTATAAGAAGTGGGCAGATAAACACCGCTCACCTGCACCTCAGTATCGAATGGGACAGCGAGTTTGGCTGGCTTCTAAAGATGTGCCCCTTCGACTGGAGAATAGAAAGTTGGCTCCTCGCTTTGTGGGACCTTTCCCCATCACTAAGGTTGTCAACACGGTGGCAGTAAGATTGCGACTCCCCATCCTTCCCCACTTCGCATCCACCCTACTTTCCATGTTTCCCGTGTGAAGCCATTTCGACAGAGTCCACTTGTACCCTCCTCCAGACCCCCTCCACCCGCCCGGCTCATTGATGGGGCCCCAGCTTATACAGTCCGACGGCTGCTAAGATCTCGTAGACGAGGGAGGGGGCTGCAGTATTTGGTTGACTGGGAGGGCTATGGCCCGGAGGAACGATCCTGGGTTCCGGCAAGGTATATTTTGGATCCCTCACTCATTGATCAGTTTCATCATGATCATCCTGATCAGCCTGGTGGGACGTCATGAGCCGTCCCTTATGGTGGGGAGTAATGTCATGATTCTGTCACCAGTTCCTGTTACTAGCATCCAGCTTCCTGTTCCTGGCCTCTTTAATTTCCCTCATTGGTTTCACCTGTCTCACTAACTATATAAGTCAGTCTTGCTCTTACCTCCTTGTCAGATTGTCTCATCAGCTCATTGGTGAACATTCCAGCCAGTTCCTAAATCAGATTCTTGAAGCCTGTGTGAACTCTACCCTGCCTGGAACCTTTATCAAGAGGTAGTATTTTGATTGACTAGTAATTTGCTTCTCTGGATTTGGATTGTCAGTTCATTCTGGATTTGGATTTGGATTGGAAGAGGATAAAGGAAATTGGATTGCATTGTCTTTGTTTGTTCTCTACTCCTCTTACTTCTCAGAATGCCTTCTAGAACACACTGGTAGACTCTCATGTGTGGTACAGTGGACTGTGTCTCTGCCTGTCATGTGGTAAACCAAGCAGATCACCCCACCCATCTCAGAAGACCAACTAAATCCTGTTAGCTACACTAAGCCATGCAATGTCTGTAAGCTGATTCACTCCGTTCCTGCCTGGAATCACTTAGCTAACTTGCTAACCTCCAGATCTTCCTCTGAACTTATACTCCCATTGCTTATTCAACTGTAGCCACCTTCTGGCCTGGATAGGACCTGTCAGCATCCTGAGAACGTTGTTAGTAAAGAAACTGAAAAATAACCTTTCAAAGACTTATTCACTTGTGTCTGTAATTTTGGGTCCAGTAGTAATTCCCTCACACAAATACTCTGTTTGCAGTATGTATGCAGTCGATCAAACATAACAAATAAACTTGTGGAGGTAGGAAACAAAGTTCTTTAAAGATACAGTGTGAATGCTCTAATCCAGGGGTGCACATACTTTTTTGGGTGGGGTTCTTCTTTTCAAATGACAAACTCAATGAGATCTACCCCCCCCCCCCTCCAAAAAATGTAAATAAATTAACTTTTGGGGACCAACACATTTATCTATATATTCAATGAATGTAATAATTTTAAAAAAAATCAATTATGATATTCTTCAAATTCACATTACATTAAAAACATCAGGGTGTGGTCTGTAAAGGTCCATGAGCCTGGACTCAATCTCAGGACAAACAAAGCGCAACTGCTTTTGTGCCACACTGCCTAAAATGTTATCGGAGGTGACAGCTGTCACTCTGTGAAAATATGTTAACGATTGACTGCCCTAGTAGAAATACTCCATACTCATTAGTCTTCGGACACTTATTACAGCTTCACTCCTCTATGTTCAGTTTGCTGCGGGATCGCTGTCTTGGATGGTGATGTTGAGTGGTGTCCCTCCACACCATATCTATGGGAAGGAACCAAGGTGTCCGGTGGTGTGATGCTCTCACTCACCCCTGCTCAGCTGAATCACTCTTACCATAGCGAATACCTGCTTTATATCTCTCACTGACAGTGAAGATCAATAGTGAAGCTTCGCTCGGTGGGTGACGGTTGGGGTCCAGTTTAGCTTCTCGAGGGAGGCAAACTTTGTCTGTGTTGCCTTTTTTTAATATTTTTGTTTCTTTGTCGTGTCTATACACGTTGATTTGTCTTTGTGTCTTCCATGTGTTTCACATCCTTTCTAACCCTTGGTCATGTTCTCTTGTTTAATCCTTGTCTTATTCTCATTTCATTAATTGTGGTCACCTGGCCCCTGTTTACTTTCCTCCCTTTATATTGTTCTGTTTTTTCCTCTTGCGTTGGCTGGTTTGTCTTGTGCTCTAGAGACCTTTCTAGTTTTGTATTCTCATTATGGCTTTGATTTGATACTGGTATTCTAATCTTATATATTTCCATATTTTTTAAGTTTTTCATTTCTTCTTTTTCTTGTTTTATTTTATCCCTTTTATTATGTCATGTTCTTACTCCTTGTGTTGTGTCTTCCATGTGTTCCACCTCCTCTCTTCCCTAGTTCATGTTCTCTTGTTTAATCCTTGTCTTGTTTTATTTTAATTAATTGTGGTCACCTGGCCCCTGTTTACTTTCCTCTCTTTGTATTGTTCTGTTACTTCTTGTGTTGGCTGAACTGTCTTGTGATCTAGAGACAGTTACTGACTTGCAGCTCTGTTTTCCAGTCTTGCCCTGTTATTTGCTGCGATTGTGTGTTCTTGTAGTTTTTTCTTTAGATTTTTCTTTTTTTATCTTCATTGATCTTGCTCATATTAACTCATAACGTTTTCTTTGGTTGTTCATCAGTATTCTTTCTAGTCTTTTTTTTCCTTATTGCTTTGATTTTATACCTTTAGTCTAATCTTATATATTTTCTTATCTGTCTATTTTTTCTTTTTTTCTTTTTCTTGCTTTTTCCCCCTTTTATTACGTCATGTTGTTTCTCCTTGTGTTGGGCCGAGTTGTGTTTTGTGGTCTTGAGTGGTGTCTTGTAGTGTGTTCTGGTGTGTTTGTGCTGTTTTTTCCCTACAGTCCTGCTCTACCAGCAGGATGCCTGTATCACAAATACTCTGTTTGCAGTATGTATGCAGTCTATCAAACATAATATATGCACTTGTGGAGGTAGAAAAAAAAAAGTTCTTTAAAGATAAAGTGTGAATGCTCTAATCCACGGGTGCCAACACTTTTTTGGGTGGGTTTTTTCTTTGTAAATGACAAACTCAATAAGATCTACATCAACCCCAACCATATATTGCGGTGATTAATATGCACGGTATTGTTATCGTGGGCACTTCTAAATACTGTGAATAAATGTACATTAGAAATTATTCAGAATTTGGAATGCATTTTAAGAATATTATTCCCATCAGCTGCTTAAAATGCACAACATCGCTGTATGCTGCTTGAAAGAGCGCATGCACTCTGATGTAAACAAGCCGCATGAGAAGCACATGGAGGAACACGTGAGAGACTCGCTGAATGAAAGCTCATTCACTCTCTGACAGCAGATGGCGCTAAATGCAGCCCTTACCCTGTAAACAAAAATAATCTTAAATAACCATTAGGGCTGTCACTTTTTATTCAATATTCGAATATGCATTCGAACATGACGTGAAATATCCGTAATCGAACAATAAATAAAATATCCAGTTTTTAAAATGCCATGTGTAGCCCATTTTTTACAGTCTATGATTAGACAGTTTGTTTTTTATTTTATTCTTTGCCATCTTATCCAGTAGAGGGCACTCTAGACGTATTGTAGTGTAGGCCATGACCAAATCAAGCGAGTAAGAGCTAGTAGTCAGGCACATAGACATCATATAAGTAGACGCCCTATTGGCCGCTGGGCGACGAGATTTGCGGCCGCCATCTTGAACCGGTCATACTCCTATGCTGAGTCCCAATTCGCATACTATCCGTCCTAAATAGTATGCGAAACTAGAATTAGTACGTCCCAAATCGTAGTATGTTGAAAAGAGTATTCCAAAGATACCCGGATGGTCTACTATTTCCGGTTAGAATTCGAAGTGCAGATCAATGCACACTCTAAGTGCTAATATTGCCCACAACCCATTGCGTACGGGAGGGAGGGAGGAGCTTCGCGATGGCTTTGCGGTGATGTAAACATGGCAGCCGGGTGCAGCAGCGGAGATGCGCCCTCAGCTTTTAAGTGTAAGAATTCAAATGTTTAACCCTAACTAAAGTTATATTTTATTTCGTTACACACATTGCACATGAACGTCAGAACCAGCTGCCTCACAAACGACCTGCGTTTGGTTCTACGACGACGCAGCCCTGCTTCTTCACTCTTCAACTTGGTAGAAGAACACATTGTAAAATGTATTGTGAAAAAAAACGATGAGAAAAAAAGATGGGAATAGTAAATAAAATTTTATTGGACATAAAGAATGAATGAAATGTTAACAGTTGTGGTGTGCGTAACTAGGCAATCACGTTGTCGTTCACGTTGCATGACGTCATCGAAGTATGTCCCAGAACGTGCATACTCTTTTGCTACACACACAAAAGTATGTACTTTTTCCTCACAAAAAAAGTACATACTTTTAGGTCATAGCATAAGTAGGCGAATTGGGATTCAGCACTAGTTTCGTTGCGTAGCAGCAGTTAAGATGCCAGAGCACTGTGCAGCATTTTCCTGTTCTAATCGGCGGACCATCACAAATACGGCTCGGGATTACTTTTCACAAGTAAGATTTAACATTACTATTATTACTACTATTGTTATTTGTGTTTGCGCACGTGATTTCAGGAAGTAATGTATATTAACTCCTCTGATGGTCTTAGTTTCCTGTCCACACTCGTGTTTTTTGACAATAACAATTGATTTTGTAACAAGATAATATATATTTTTTTTTTAACAAATGTAATTTTACTCTGTTTGTTAATGTTTTTACTCAACATTTGTGCAGTTTTTGGAGGATTTATGATATCTTTTAAATTTCTATAAATAAATATTCATTTAAATAGGCTTTTTACAAAAAAACTGCATTTTATGTAAAATTTACTTTATAAAAGACACAGATTTCTAACTTTCATTCATGTGGATAACATGGATAATTTTAAATGATTTAATGTAACATTTATACCCATTTTTTGGAAAATGCAGTTTAAAAAAAAAAAAAAAATCACTTTAACCACTAGATGGCTATAGAGCTCCACTATATGCTATTTGACTACCTGAAAGATATCTTTTCACAAGTTGGATTCAGTTGGATTCATATCTAAATATTATAAAATAATATTACAAAATAATATAACAAAAATAAAATATTTTTTTGTCAAGTTTTAGTATTTTTTTTACTGAAAAAATCCCAGTTTTTCAATAATGTTACATTACAATGCATTGCAGGCAGTAAGCATGGTAAACCGCATGACTTTTGTAGACTGGGTTGGAGCAGGTTTGTGTGTGTGTGTGTGTGTGTGTGTGTGTGTGTGTGTGCGTGCGTGCGTGCGTGTGTGTGCGTGCGTGTGTGTGTGTGTGCGTGTGTGTGTACACATTGTCGGTGTCAGTGTCACCACTTTATATTTGTGTTGGTTCTGCATTTTGGATGATTTTATTTGACAAATGATAAGAGAACAGTTTTTATAGTCTCAAATTATGTATTCCTCTATATACAGATATCATTCCAATTTATTTTTTTTTATTTTTTATTTTTTTTGTAGATCTAGAAAGTGTGGAGAGCCGTAAAAGGTTTCAAACCATTTGGACAAAGGGAACATTTTTTTTTAATTTGAGCAAAAGTCATTTTGGGTCAAAAAGACCCCGAAGACCATCTGAGGGTTAAGGTTGCTTTGTTCATATTTTCTCTGTTCTGTAAAGTATATTTGAGTACTGTGTAAAGTGCTATATAAATATGTATTATTTTTATTATTATTATAAGGTGCTGAGAGCTGCAGAGAGGGTCATCCGCCAAGCTTCAGCAATACGAGCTCCAGGTGTCAACAGTCAAACACATTGTGCGGGAGGAGATTGGGAAAGAGGATGTGTTCCTTCCTGGGGAGCACATTGAGGAGACCCAGTTTGGCATTGACAACCATCAGTCTGATATGTTGTCATTGGTTGTGTCTGTGTTTCTAAAGATTAGGCTCCACCATGTTGCCAAACTCTTCTCTCTTGAACTACAGAAAGGGAGCACGAGAAAGAAGCTCCGCAAAACAGTCCTCTTTCAGGGGTTTTAGTGTGTGTATGAGAGTATGAGAGAGAGAGAAAAGAGTGTGTGTGTGTGTGTGTGTGTGTGTGTGAGAGAGAGAGAGAGAGAGAGAGAGAGAGAGAGAGAGAGGGAGGGAGAAGAGTGTGTGTGTGAGAGAGAACCAGATATAGTGTATATGTCAAAAATTATAATATTGTTTCTTCAACTTATTAAAATATCTTATTTTACTGCAACTGTCTGTTTCTGCTTCTTTATCATATTTATAGTGTGTGATTTATAAATATTCTACCTCACATATTTATATTTTGGTCGTCACTTATATACGTATTATATCAGAATATAATATGTAACTGTATGCCTATTATGAATATTAAAATACGCTGAACCATGTGTCCTGTATCATAGCTGCATGAATTACCTTTGTAGCAAAAAAACCCGCGTCAAAATCAGTGAGGTATTCAGTGAGATATGATTAATTTAATGCGCTAACAGCTCATTGCACCTGGCAAACAAGTTACACTGAGTATAGCAGGCGACCGGTCCAAGATGGCGGCTCCACGGCTCGTTCGTGCCAATAGGCAGTAGCGTTCGATGGGGCGTCTGCCTATATATGTCTATGGTCAGGCACGTCTGTGCGCTCCGAACGTGTGTTCTCCACCGCGGGGAACGTTGTACATAAAAAGAGAGCCGCACTTAATCCAGATAAGTTGATAGACTGGTGTTTCTTGAAAAAAATATTAAGAGATGAATTAGCCTAGGCTATATGCCTTACTCCTGCTGCTGTTTAAGTTATCATGTTATTGTTTGTGCCTGTTCTGAATTGTTTTTTCTTTTCTTTTTTCATTTAGCCTAATGTTGTGGGATATGCATAGTGGCACTTCAAATAAATTGATATTCTAAGTTGATAAACTGCTGTTTCAAACATTAAGTAAAAAATAATAATAATCCAGATAGTCCTGTTTATGACTCACTGTTAAACATTTGTGATTGAATCTCCATTAGGGGCCGTTCACGTAGATATTCAGATATATTCGAATACATTGCATGATATTCCATATCCGTTCGAATGAGATTTTTCTCAAAAGTGACAGCCCTAATAACCATTCAGATTTGTGTTTTCCCTATGGTGTTTATTACAGTGCCAACTACTGAAATATTTAGACTTAATAGACTATTTATCTTCAAACATTATTCTTATTTTTTAATCTGGACTACAAATGCCCTAGATATTGTTTGAAAGTGTTTTGATCTTTTATTGTTCATACACACTTTACATTATGGCTTCATTAGTTAAACTGCCAATGAAAAAATTATTCTGAACATTCATTAACCTTAGGTATTCCAATATTTAATAACACATTGTTAAAATTGAAAGTTGCAACTGTGTTATTTAATGAGCTAACATGAACTAAGACTTTTAAGATTTTTTAACAAAGATTAAAAACATCTATATCAAATGTAGCCATTGCTCATTGTTTAGCTCATTGTTTACATTCTTTTTGAATTACCATTGTGTACGAAATGTGCTATATAAATAATATTGCCTTGCCTTGAATGTTAATGCGTTAACTAATGTTAACTAATGAGGTCTTATTGTAAAGTGATACCTATTGGTTTTTATAGTTCTTTTGCACTTTAATGTGTAAAACATTTAACTTTTATATATTTTTCTGTATTGCTTTATTGTTTTAAATATTTAGTTATTTTTGTTATAAGAAAGTTACGTTATTTAACCTGTTATACTGTATTATGACCACAAAATTTCAATACCGTGAGAATACCGTATACCGTAATGACCGCATTATCAATTAACCACATCAGGAAAATTTGATACCGGCATATCCCAAGTCACCAGTCTATTTGCCTAATCTTCCCGGCCATGTTCATCTTCAGTTCTCTCTTCACAGCAGTTCAGTCAGTGTACTGTTTCAGTAAATGAATTGAACCTGGATATTTGTTTGTTTTAACTCAGAGGGAGCATAAGACAAATAAAAAAGTAAACAGCTTAAGTCATTTGAGAATGAATGTGTATTGGAGACGCGAACCGTCTAAAACGATTCAGTTCGATTTGGTGAACTGGTTCAAAAAGATCCGGTTACATCGAATGTTTTGCTCGCGAACCAGATATGAAAAACTGCTTTGTTTTGAACTCTCTCACAACAGACACGGATGAGAAGACAATGCTGAATAAACTCGTAGTTTTTGCTATTTTTGGACCAAAATGTATTTACAATGCTTCAAAAAATTCTAACTGACCCTATGATGTCATATGGACTTCTTTGATGATGTTTTTTGGGTGAACCAACCCTTTAAGGTCTGAATAGCAGAATAAAACAAAATAACTATAAAGCATCTCTTCTTGATCTTCAGCATAATTTACACATCTTTATTGATAAAAAAAAATAATAATTGAAATGTACACAGTTAGAGGTACAGAGAGGTAATGCAAAATTGATGTAAACCATCATAAAAATGAATTGTGCTGACGTTTTATCTGATGTCAATCATTAGGTAATGTTTAATCAGTACATTAGTAAACATTAACAAGCACATTGTCTCTTATTTCCAGCTCTTTTTATATATATTAATTTATAATCTGCTAAGCATTATAGAATGTTTTTTAATGATTTATTAATGAAAGTTATCATAAAGTGTTTTCTGATTTTTTTTTTTCTGATTTGGATTGGACAATACGGCAAAATACTGATAAAAACGTTTTTTACAGCATGAATGAAAGGTACAGTAAAAGTTATGTTCATATTCTACTGTTTGGGAGTGGAGTTATTCAACCCTTAAGCTATTTAAGTTTATTAAAAATAAATGTAGATTAGCATGGAGTTGTGTTTTCAAACATCAGTTCTGCTTATATATATATATACATACACACACACACACACACACACACACAGACACACAGACACACACACATTAAGAGAACATTGTTCTCTTCAAATAATTTATTAACACTTTCTCTATTCTTAAATTTCCCTTCATAATAGCTAGAGAAGCCGTTGAACTGATCTGGTGAAGGGGTCATGATCAGAGTAATCAGTTATTACACCGTATTAATGAAGGTTGCTGGACAGAGCATTATAATCTTTAGAAGTGAAGAACTGAAGGCTAACAGACCAAATCTGACCCCACTATCTCACCTCAAGACATCAGATGGAGACTTTGTTACACTTATTCTCCATGATTTTTTTTTTTTTTTTTATAAATTACTTATTTTAAAATATAATAATTTACATAAGTACCTGCAAGAAGTGGCTACTTTGAGCTGAGTGATTTTAAAGCTGTGGTATGTAAGGTTTGTCATTCAGTGGTTAATAAATAAAACCACATGCTTCTTGCAGAGGAACATTGTGGCCATATCTACTTCTCTCTGTTTATGGATATGAAGAATCACACAGCTACCAACATTGAAAATAGTCACACTCACCGTTCTGATCCAGGTTAAGACAGAAAAGTTTAGTTACACTATATGTGAACCTGGAAACACACTGCATTGCAAGGACAGAAAGGTTTTTTAGGACGTTGTAGTGTAATCATAGTCATTGTAGTTACACCATGTGAACCAGAAAACACACTGCATTGCAAGGACAGAAAGGTTTTTTAGGACGTTGTAGTGTAATCATAGTCATTGTAGTTACACCATGTGAACCAGAAAACACACTGCATTGCAAGGACAGAAAGGTTTGTCAGGACGTTGTAGTGTAGTTACATCATGTGAACCAGAAAACACACTGCATTGCAAGGACAGAAAGGTTTGTCAGGACGTTGCAGAAGCAGATGTCAGGCGTAAAGCGGCTCTTTTTTTTAATGCAGTGCTTCATATTTTAACAGTGATGTTAAAAAGAAGGAGCTCAGTAAGTGCTGGTGGTATAACAGTCTGTTACAGTAGTTTTTAAGATTCTGCTGGTGTCACAGCATATCACCATATTTGTTTCCTTCTTTAGCTTGAGCAAATATTTGACATCAGTATTTATGTGCATTCAGTCTCTTTTACAGATGAACACAGAAGCCGTTACTGAGATGTCAAGACCCTAGCCAAGTTCAGAATAGTTATGGTGTCACTTTGGTTGAGTGTGCTTAAGGCTAGTTCACACGGCAGGATAATTAGGCCGATTTTAGCCACGATTCACCCCTTCCGACAATCTTAGGATGCTCCGATTATCGTAAAATAATCTGATCAAATATTCCTGCCGTGTGTGGTGTGTTAAGACTGCTCTCCTCTGCTCGGAAGAATGTCGGGACCGCTCCGATCTCAAATCGGGGATATCCAACATGTTGGATTTATTTGGGCCGATTTCTTCTCATTTGTGGTGTCCCCCGAGGACAAACAATCACACAGTCTGTGGACTGTGGCGTGTAGCCAATCAGAAAGCGAGGTGACGAGGCGGTGAGGAAGTACCGGGAAACAAAATCAAAACAGCCGGCGTATATAATATAACAAATATAACAAATACAAATAAAGTCGATGGGCATAACTACATCCACAACTGCAGTCCACCAGAGTACATGGAAACAAATATATGAACGTTTATTTCAACGGTTATTAATCTGTGTAGTACGTAACAACATTTCTATGAGATAAAACAACAACTTATCTCCATATTATGATATAGCAATTATAGTCCATGCTCGCGTTGTCTCCACCTCTTTGACCATCGCCTTTTTTTGTTTTTCTTATGTTTTTTTTTCCCATTAAAAACAAAGCACAAACTATGGCCACTGCATCCTCTTCGTCCGCCATGATTGTTTACTCTACAGTCACGTTTGATCTCGAGGGATTTTGCGAGATTTCCCGTCTGACCTGGGAATGCTCGGGAGTCAAATCAGTTCGTGTGTGATGTGTTGATATTGCCGTGTGGCTGCACACCACACACGGAACGACCAAAACTGTTAGACCCGTGATCTTTTATCGCCGTGTGTGGGGTCTCTCAGGTTTGGAAAATCGGCCGACAATTTTAAAATCGTCCCGTGTGAACCAGGCCTTACTTTATATCTCTAAAAAATAGAAAGTTGATATAGAGACTTGTGGTACAGAGGCTTGTACACACAGTTAAACAGAAAACACACTGCATTGTAGAGATCGACTGATATATCGATTTACCGATATTTCCCCCCAATATTTAAGCATTTTACCATAATCAGATATCGGTTTTGTAATATCCGATTAACCGATGAACGTTGAATATAATTCTCTCTCTGTTGTAAATTTGCTCCATCATTAGTCTTGTGAAGCTGCTTTCATATTGCTGTTTACTCAGCGGGTTGATGTAGTTGATGCTCAGGAAATGCTCCAGTACAGCCGCCACATGTAACTTTTAACTAGATTCTCTTTGTTAAAACACTCTAAATTGTATCAACATTTACTATATAACCATCATTTTGCTAATAAACATATAAATAAATACAACTCTATAGAAATTAATTATTTATTATCGCCGCGAGCGATCCCAGTTTGGGTATAATATAGTATAGTATAGTAGAGTATAACAAAACATTAATAATTTGATATAACATTCAAGTTGAGAAATGCAATAAAATACAACGTTTTGTTTGTTATATTCCAATAGTCCAGAGAATATTATTCAGTGAATTAACATTATCCAGTGAATCATTATTGATTTCTGTCTTCCATTAAACGGCTGCTAGGTCCCAGTTAGTGCCGGGCCTGTCTTTGTTGTTTTTTTTGTTAAGTTTTAGGTATGTCATTAGTGGGGGTGTGGTCTTTTCACCTGTGGCTCATCATTGGGCCCATAAGAGCTCCAGCGTGGTGGATCTGGAGGAGCGCAACGATGTGACGGCACTTGAATGAGTGGCTCCTTTTGGTTTTGTTATTTGCATTGACATCATGCAGACCTTCAGCTTCCAGTCCTCTCTCATGCATTCTCCACTATTGACGTTCATATACTGACTACTGATGTTTTGGTTTTCTTTTGTTAAATATCTTATTTTGTTAAATCTTTTCTTTCTGCTACTTGCCCGGCTGTGTTGCCTCTCGTTAATGTTGCAACTACGAACTGGTTGTAACAAATGGGGGCTCGTCATTTTTTTTAGGCACATGGTGTGGTAATAAGTGAAAAAGAATCAGGTGCGCGCAGGTAAACAGATCGTTCGTGTTTGGCTTTTGGACAGGTAAGTCAATGCGGCTCATAAATGATTTGTTATGCTCCCCGGATAAGTTGTAGAGTTTTTTTTTTGTGTGTGTGTATTCCTGGGTTGAGTGCACTGCTGTGGTTGTAGGTCTGGACTGATTGTTCAGCCCTGCACCAGCGATATTAGTTGCTTAAAGAGGCTCGACTCTTGGGAAAACACAGAAGAGTTAGGGGTAGAGTTAGTTGGCGGTATGGGATGTTGAGGGGGAGATTTGGTTATGAGCCGAATAGTATCTTATCATGTCTAACGATTGGTAATGACATAGTGTCTTATTTATCGGTTACTGTGTTCGTTGGGAGGTCGTGAGAGATGACCTCGTTTGAGGATTTTGTTAGTTCCCCGTCAGGAGAGTATTTACATTTGTGTTCGAAGAAATAGTTGTGGGGGATTGTAGAGAATTATAAATGGGAGGGAATCAATAAACGTTTACGAAAAGATTAATTGAGAGCAGTGGTCAAGAAGAAATTGATTGATTGTGGCATGATAATTGAGGTACCAGGCACGGCTGGTGTAGGATCACCATTTGCGATGAGTAACCTATCATTTGAACAGGGGAGAGAAATGTTAGAATTGCAGCAAGCTCATGATAAGGAAATGTATAAACTGGCTACAGAGCGTGAAAGAGAACAAGGAAAAGGAAGTTGAGTTGGAAAAACTTAGGATCGATGATTCGATAAGGCAGCGCGAATTCGAGTATGAAAAGCTTAAGCACGCATAAAGATTGGAATTAGACCGACAAACCCAAGATCACCTGTTACAAATAGAATGATTAAAGCTCATGGGTGATGGAAAACTATCAGCAGATGGTTCTGGAAGTCGTAATCATTCTGGAGAATTAGTAAGTAATTTGAAGTTGCTACCAAAATTTAATGAAAAAGATCCTGAAGTGTTCTTTTCATTATTTGAAAGTGTTGCCGATGAACGCGATTGGCCTAGTACTGATCGGACAATTATGCTTCAGTCCATATTAGTTGGTAGGGCTCAAGAAGCTTATACTGCGCTTTCTATAGAGGATCGTAAAGATTATCTTAAAGTAAAAGCTGTGGTCCTTAAAGCGGCGCGAATGGGGCATTAAGCGCGGCGCGGAAGACGCGAATTCGCCTCATTCGTGCGTCTAGTTCGTGCGAATGGTGCTTTTTGTGCAATTAGCGTTTGACGCAAATTCGCGTCTGCCGTCCGAGTTGAAAAATTTGAACTTTGCCGTCAATTCGGGCCGTGTTAACCAATCAGGAGCCTGCTAGGGGTCACTCATTCAACAGTATGTTCCTGCAGCCTCCGGTTGGGCAGGAATACCCTTCTCCACTCATTCAACAAGGAGGAACGACTGATATTGTCAGTGAGCAGTCAATCGGAGCTATATGACAAAAGTTCATATTTCTATAGAGACAGGAATAAAAAGGACCTATATATATATATATTAAAAACATATTAATAAATAAATTTAATAAAGGCCAAAGATAAGAAATGTTTAATTTTACCCCAAACTAATTATATTTTATCTTGAAAAACTAAAGAGACATCAGAGCCAGCAGCAAATGTCAGAAGATCTAGCCGAGGTGAGGCTGCTCTCAGCGGATACATGATGACGGAGCTCCCGCTGATCGCATGGAGATCATCTCCGAGATCAGCGAAACACATTTTTTTAAATAGACGCTGTCATTATAAATAAACCGCATATTTGAGTTTAAAACAACTACATTCTCGCCTGAAATACTTTTAAAAGTACATGTCATGACACGATAACAGTAATATTTTGAAAATAATCCGAATAAAAATGGCGGTTGAAAATGCTGCGTGAACTCAGCTGGCAGAAGCCCCCCCATGACGCGAATTTGTGTCTGTTGTGAAGTTAATTTCACGCGCGAATGATCTCAAAATGGTCAAGAGGCAAACTAGATGCGGTAGACGTGAATTTGACGCTCTATTCGCGTTTGGTGTGAACACAGCATTAGACCGGCTCTGTTAGGTCCAATCCCAGCTATGGGGCAACCGTTTGAGCATCTTCTAATTGACTGCGTGGGTGCATTGCCTCCCTCAAAATCAGGGAATACATTTTTGTTAATGGTCATGTGTCAAGCTACCCGATATCCTGCAGTTTTTCCGTTACGGAAAATTACTACCAAGGCCTTAGTTAAAGCACTCTCACAATTTATTTTACCTCCAAAATGTTCGGTGAGATTTTGAAACTGTTAAGAGTGTGACATCAACCCAGGGTGCTCTGGAGCGTTTTCATCAGATGCTGAAAGCTGTTGTGCGCCTATTGTACTGAACTGGGTTGCGATTGGGAAGAGGGAGTTCCGTGGCTTCTCTTGGCAGCTCGAGAAGTAACTCAATCTAGTTTAGGTTTCAGTCCGAACAACCTCAGGTTTTGGTATTGTTGCCTTTACCTGCTTCACCATTTCGGGCAAAATTCTTGGGGCCATGTACTGTCACTCAGTGTGTTTCGGAGTTGAATTATTTTATTGCTACGCCCGATCGAAAGAAGTCCGAACAGCTCTATCATGTTATTCTTCTAAAGCCGTATTTCTCTCGTGATGGTACAGAATCCAAGATAACTGCCGTGTTAACAGTTTCTGATGGGGCCTTTATTGTGCTATGGGAGACTGAGGATATTGAAGCCCCTGCAGACTGTGTGTTGCGGCCTAGATTATCCAATTCGGCAACTTTGCTCATTTTGGATAGTTTAGTGATCCATTTGTTGAGTTTGCGGCAGAGAGAATTCATAAAAATAATACACGAATTTCCATCTTTGTTTAACGATACTCCATCGCGTACTCATTTTATTGAGCACGATGTGGATGTTGGTGATGCGTTACCAATTCGTCAACATTTTTATCGTGGGCCAATTGTAAAGCAACAGGCGTTAGAGGCTGAGGTTCAATATTTACCGGAAAATGGCTTAGCAAAACCATTTTGTTCCAGCTGGGCCTCTCCGTGCTTGCTAGTGAAAAAGTCTGATGATTCTTACTGACTTTGTACAGATTACCGTAAAGTAAACAAAGTCATAAAGCCTGATGTTTTTCCCCTTCCCCGGATTTAAGACTGCGTCGACCAAGTAGGTACCACTAAATTTGTTAGTAAATCTGACCTTTTTAAAGGATATTGGCAGGTGCCTTTGACCTCCCGTGCGCAAGAGATTAAATCGTTTATAACATCTTCCGGACTATATTCTTATTCTGTTATGAGTTTTGGATTAAGAAATGCGCCAGCAACATTTCAAAGATTAATGAACCATGTTGTGCGGGGACTGGCGGGTTGCGCAGTTTATTTAGATGACGTGATTATCCATAGTGATACCTGGGAACAGCATCTGGGGCGAGTTCAGGCTTTGTTTTCTCATTTGGCTGAAGCTCAGCTTACAGTAAATTTGGCAAAATGTGAATTTGCAAAAGCAACTGTGTGTTTTACTTGGGAAGGGAGGTCGGGCAAGGTAGAGTGCTCCCGTTGCAAGAAAAAGTGCGTACGATAGAACAATTTCCGATTCCAAAGAAAGAGTTGATGCGCTTTTTGGGGATGGCCGGATATTACCGGGCTTTTTGCCCAAATTTTTCATCTGTGGTGTGTCCTTTAATGAACTTACTGAAATGCTTGGCTAAGTTTGTATGGTCCTCAGGTTGTCAAAAAGCTTTTGATAACATTAAACTTCTGCTGTCCTCTGCTCCGATTTTGGTGGTGCCACAATTTGATAAACCTTTTAAAATCCAGGTGGATGCGAGCCAGGTCGGTGCAGGAGGCGTTCTTCTTCAGGCAGGAGGGGATGGGGTGGATCATCCAGTTAGTTACTTTTCCCGTAAATGTAACACTTATCAAGCAAATTATTCAGTAATTGAGAAAGAAACACTCGCTCTGATATGGACTCTGCAATATTTTGATGTGTATATAGGGGGCGGAGCTCAGATCGTAGTTTATTCGGATCACAATCCATTGACTTTTCTACATTCCTTACAAAGCCCAAGTCAGCGGTTGATGACATGGGTGTTGTTTTTAAAACCATATAATCTGTGCATCAAACACATTAAGGACGTGGACAATGTGTTTGCAGACACTTTGTCTCGCGCCATTTACTCTGACTGATCGGGGAGAGTGAGGGTCTTCTCTTTGGTTGGGCTCTTGTTTTCTTTTTTCCTTCCTCCTTAAAAGTGCTTCTAGGATCCGGATTACTGGAGTGTGGGAGAAGAGGGACAGGGGTAAGCTGAAAGTGGATGGCTGTCACTTTAGGGTTTGTTGATGTCCATTAAAATTGTGATTGGTTGTGACCAGTACTGATATTTTAAATTGTGGGGAAGAGAAAATTGGGGGGATGTTAGGTCCCAGTTAGTGCTGGGCCTGTCTTTGTTGGGTTTTTTTGTTTTAGTTTTAGGTATGTCATTAGTGGGGGTGTGGTCTTTTCACCTGTGGCTCATCATTGGGCCTATAAGAGCTCCAGCACGGTGGATCTGGAGGAGCGCAACGATGTGACAGCACTTGAATGAGTGGCTCCTTTTTGTTTTGGTATTTGCGTTGACATTCAAGCAGACCTTCAGCTTCCAGTCCTCTCTCAAGCATTGTTCACTACTGACGTTCATATACTGACTACTGATGTTTTGGTTTTCTTTTGTTAAATATCTTATTTTGTTAAATATTTTCTTTCTCCTACTTGCCCGCCTGTGTTGCCTCTCGTTAATGTTGCAACTACGAGCTGGTTGTAATACGGCTTATAAACCTACTAAAATGGAAGTTTAAAATTAAGTTCATAGGACTCCTGTCCTTGATTTAATTTCTCCATTTGAAAACATTAGACATTCTACATTAATTTTGCTTATTGTTAATATTATTATTATTGTTTCTGTTGATGCTTTTTAAAAAGTAAAATGCTTTTATTGTTATAATATAATGATTAGATTTTACATGAAAGACTTATTTTCAACACTTAAAATAAAATTGAAAAACCAAAATGAAGTATGTTCTTCACTCGGTCTTTTATTTACTTTATAACACCTAATAAATATTGGTTCTGTATATCGGTTATCGCGCACATAAACATACATATAATTGGTATCGGTATCAGTTATATATATATATATATATATATATATATATATATATAAAAATATCGGTCGATCACTATTGCATTGTAAAGACAGACAGGTTTGTCAGGACATTGTAGTGTAATCATAGTCATTGTAGTTACACCATATGTGATCCAAAAAACACACTGCATTGTAAGAACAGACAGGTTTGTCAGGACGTTTTAGTTTAATCATAGACTACACTAGGACTGGGTGGTATGATGATGTATATTGTTATGTGGTATGACAGGTCCACCGTAAAACAGATATATGTATTCTGTGTATACAGCAACATGTAAATGAGTGGGCATGGCTAACTCACATTAAGCTAGTTTATTAGAGAAACATGGAGAAAGGTTAATGAGTAGATTAAGAGGACCTACAAAGTAATTCATAGCAGGATAAATTGTTTATATTTTCTTTGTGTTAACATATTTACTGCAAATGCCCAATATAGGTTTTGGTCTGGTATTCCATATAACCAATATCCTAGGAGTAATGAGTGCCGTATCACACAAGAGCTGTTTGTCCCAATTAACATGAGTGCAACCTTGACTGATTTTATACAGCAGTTTCATAAATAAAAAGGTAATATTGTGATATATTTTAGATACACTATTGTCTGTTTTTGACAATTATGCCATTGAAAATATTACCCATAAAGCAACAGCAGAACTCCTGTGCACGTCTGATAAACACAGTGCTGTTTTGTGTCTGAATTAATTGAGTGAGTGAATGTCCCATCAAACCACTTTCAGTGCAGTGTCTTGCATTGTTTCACAGCATATCACAATTAGGGCTGTGCAAAAAATCTGATCAGTAAAAGCGCTCCTGTAATTAGTAGTATACCTCCAGCATGTGCGTTCTGATCAGGGTTGCCAGGTTTTCAAATCAAAGCCTGCCCAGTTGCTTCTCAAAACTATTATTAGTTAATAACGCAAAGTTATTGGTATTGGGGTTTCTTCGACCTGCGGACATGAAAAACAACCGCGGACTTGGCAACACTGGTTCAGGTGGAGCGGCATTTACCACACAGAGCCATAGTTCACTGACAAGCTACACAAAATCGCTTTGTCAGTGAATTACGGCTCTGCGTAGTAAAGGCCAAACAGTAGGGCTGCACGATATTGGGAAAAAATGACATTGCGATATTTTATTTTTCTGCGATATATATTGCGATATGAAATCGAATCAATTTTTTTCTTACAAACAAAAATGGGGTGAGCACACTTACATTCGCATTTTAAAAGATTTAGACATCGACACCATCGTGCCAATTGATTAATATGCGCGAGGGAGAGAGAGCAAGACAGCGCTCGTGTTGTTTAAAGACGGAGAGCGTGTGGCCGGTGCTCGCTCACTCGCTCTCTCTTTTTCTCTCTCGCTCGCTCTCTCTCGCTCACCCTCTCTCTCTCGCGCGCGCTCTCTCTCTCTGCCCTGTTAAACTGACAGGACTTAAAAACACATGCAAATGATAAACTTTCAATCTATGATGGTTAAGCTGTGCAATTAATCCACGAATCACATTCGTCAAGGGACGGGGAGTAACTGGCCCGTACAGTTAATGAATAACGGATCAACTACGACAGCCTACATCGCACATCCTGCGATGTGACTATCGTGGACTTGTACATCGCGATATCGATGCTTAAACGACACATCGTGCAACCCTACCAAACAGTGTTGCCAAGTCTGTGGTTGTTTTTCATGTTCCCGGGTTGAAGCGACCCCAATACCAATAATGTGATATTTAGCCCCTAAAATGCAAATTTTACCAAGGCAGCCCCTGCCAAAAAATCTTGTATTTTATCGCCCAGAACGAAACGCGATTGGGCTAGTTTTGAGAAGTAATTGGGCAGGTTTTGTTTTGAAAACCTGGCAATCCTGACATGAACGCATGTGCTGGAGATAGGGCTGTCACTTTTGTGAAAAAAATCATTTCATCATCATTGCAGGCTTCAACCCTGCTGCATTCATGATTTAGGCAATTCAAAAATCTCCAAGATTATTTTAAATAATGATTCAATCCATTTCAAACAAATGTTCAAAAAAATTCAACTTTAAATGGACTTGTTTTTTTTTTTTATTGAACGTAACCGACACTTAGGATAGATGGCACTAGGCAGGCTTAAGGAAATGCACCAAAAGGCTAGGACCATTACAAATTTATTGGACAGGAAAACAAGTCGATCAACATTTCGGGGTCCAGAGCAGAGCGTTTTTTATTCACTGTATGTCCAGCTGTTGAGAAGACGTGCCCCAACCACACTGATGTCCCAGGGACACTTAGGTACAGCTGCGCAAGGTGGGGTTATTACCAGTCGCTGTCAGCTTGCAATGGTCCTTTTCATAACTCAGAATCTCCTGTAACTAGATGCGCGAATGAGGCTAATAAATGTCTACTGCGCTGAGAGATCTCCAGACGCGCGTAAACGCGTCTTTACATTGACTTAACATTGAAATCATTTGAGTCGGACGCTCTATTCGCGTTTGGTGTGAACGCAGAGAGGTCGCTTTCGACGTCACTGGGTCTTGTAGGCGTGTAAAATTGCTGGTATTTTAGATCTAGCTTTCGCAACGCATATTGCACTTTCGGAATTCTTTATTTTCTTTTTCCGCTTGGTTGTGAGTTGTTACATCTATATTTTTTAATTGTTTAATTCTTTTAAAATTAATAGTGTACATATTTGGTTAAAATCGATTCCCTATTTTCATTTTCGAAACTTTTTTTGGTTGGTCCAATCGACTGTGCAATCGATTTTCAAACTAAAAGTGACAGCCCTAGTTGGAGATATACTACTAATCACAGGAGTGCCTTTACTGACTAGATGCACATGAAAAAAAAAAAAAAAACAGCCCTAATCACCATATTTTTTTCCTTCTTTAGCTTGAGCAAATATTTGACATCAGTTTTTATGTGCATTCACTGTCTCTTTTACAGATGAACACAGATGCCGTTACTGAGATGTCAAGACCTTTGCCAAGTTCAGAACAGGTATTGTGTCATTTTGGTTGAGTGTGCTTACTTTTTATCTATAAAATAGAAAGTTGACATAGAGACTTGTGGTAGAGTTACACACAGTTAAACAGAAAACACACTGCATTACAAGGACAGAATGATATGTCAAGACATTGTATTGAAATCATAGGCTACACAATATTTGTAGCATATGTATGACAAATGCACTTAATTATGTGGTGTCCAAACAACCAAAACTGCAATTTGTTTCATTTTAAAGAGGTCATGAACTGCCTTTGTTTTTTTGTACTGTTCTCTGAACTCTACTTATAATTTTATCATGATTTGTATATTAAAAAATGAAGTTGTGTATGTATTACAGTCTGCATCCTTCACAGATGGACGCTGCTGTGATTTAGGTTAAAAACACATAAATGTTTAGTACATATCAAATGATTTGTAATAACAGACAAAGCATTAGTGACTATATAATAAAAAGTTATTCACACTTTTACTGTCAACATTACCGTCGGATCCCATATAGTTGGCACAGCATCGTCTTTTAGTTTCAGTCTTTCTGAAAATCCTTTGTCAAATTGTGCCTTACTTGTAAATATAGATGCATCTCAAATTAGAATGTCATGGAAAAGTTCATTTATTTCAGTAATTCAACTCAAATTGTGAACTCGTATTAAATAAATTCAATGCACACAGACTGAAGTACTTTAAGTCTTTGGTTCTTTTAATTGTGATGATTCTGGCTCAGATTGAACAAAAACCCACCAATTCACTCTCAACAAATCAAAATATGGGAACATGCCAATCAGCTAATCAACTCGAAACACCTGCAAAGCTTTCCTGAGCCTTCAAAACAGTCTCTCAGTTTGGTTCACTAGGTTACACAATCATGGACAACTGCTGATCTGACAGCAGTCCAGAAGACAATCATTGACACCCTTCACAGGGAGGGCAAGACACAAACATTAATTGCCAAAGAGGCTGTTCACAGAGTGCTGTATCCAAGCATGTCAACAGAAAGTTGAGTGGAATGAAAAAGTGTGGAAGAAAAAGATGCACAACCAACAGAGAATCATCAACGTCATCATTCATCGTCTAGCTCTTACAATGCACACATATACTGTATTAATGAGCTGCTTACTGACACACACACAATATCAGAAATTTCGCAGCTCACACATCCAGGAGAGAATAAACTTTTCAACGCTGCCCCACGACTTTTATTAAATACAGTTTAAATACTGAATTGCTACATTATATTTTCCAGCGACGAGAGGATACAAGAGGAAGTAAACTCACTCTAAAAAGATCTATCTCTCTCTCTCTTTCAAATAGGCAATATTTTAGAAAATGGTTTAGCGATATCTAATTATTGGGGGGATTAGTCTGCAGCAGTTATTGCCCTGATCAGGCATATGCTGTGGCACTATTATGCAGTGTGTAATGATATGACATTAGCAAATTAGAGATTTTTTACAAACATTTATTTTAGTAACATGGCCGTTAATATGAACTCACAATACTTTTCATTAAAATCTTTATTTATGCCAAAAAAGCTTATATTTATATGTCTTTTTGTTTGCTGTAGCAGCCATGTTGTTGAGATAATTCATACCCCATCGTTTGAAGTGTGGTCCTGAAAAATCTTCATTTGAAGGGTTATGTGGCCCTTCCCCTTACCCCTACCCCTCCAACCAAAAGAGAATCGAGACACCCTCACCCCTTCACGTGAACGCGCGAAACTGAGGGGTAGGGAAAAGGGGAAGGGCTAAGGGGTAGAATTGGGATTGGGCCATAGAGTTATTATAGACATTGCATTCAGTAGCATTGTATGAAGCAAACTGTAAGAGTTAATGTCAGAGCAGTTTACAGTACTTTTCTTTCTTGATTCAGTGACTGGAAGTGTTGAAGATGGTGAGACCATTGACAGGAAGAGATGAATGATTAAACATTTCAGACTCTACAGAGGCAAAGTAAATCAGTGTTTAGTGAATACAGCTGAAGAGTCTGATCTAGAGACGGTCAGTACAGTAGATTTTGTGAGAGTCAGTGTATAGTGCTGTCTGCTCCTGACCTCTACACTTGTCAGTGTTTAGTTAATACAGCTGAAGAGTCTGATCTAGAGACGGTCAGTACAGTAGATTTTGTGAGAGTCAGTGTATAGTGCTGTCTGCTCCTGACCTCTACACTGTCAGTGTTTAGTGAATACAGCTGAAGAGTCTGATCTAGAGACGGTCAGTACAGTAGATTCTGTGAGAGTCAGTGTATAGTGCTGTCTGCTCCCGACCTCTACACTTGTCAGTGTTTAGTGAATACAGCTGAAGAGTCTGATCTAGAGACGGTCAGTACAGTAGATTCTGTGAGAGACAGTGTATAGTGCTGTCTGCTCCTGACCTCTACACTGTCAGTGTTTAGTGATTACAGATATAAAAATTTGTTTTTCCAGCTTACTTCTCAAAGATTGTTGCACTTTATAATGATGATTTTACAACTCTTATTGTCAATATATTTGTAATCCTGCTTTACTGGTTTTAAATGTCTCATATCTTCCTTGCGGCTGTTGTAGCTTACATACAGTTCTTCATTGAACTAGTTTTGAATCAAATGTTCCATTTTCTGTATTTTACAGCATCAGAAAGAGCTTTATTTTCAACTGTGCTTGTGCATACACAGAATTTGTTCTAGTGACATAAGCTTCCAGTACAGAGACAACAACACACAGACAAAAAGAAAAAGAATGGTGTGGTCTTCATTGACTTACTGGATTTCATCACTTTTCTGTATTTCTCGAGCACCAAATTATTCACTAAACTGAGATCTCACTCGTGCTGACGTGAGGAACACACCAAACACACTAACTAGCTTCACAGACTCTCACCCACCGGGATTCATGAAATAGAAATGTTTTTTGTTTTTTTTTTGTATGTTTTTTTTTGGTAAGAAGTATCTGCATTGATTGAGACGACCCAAATATTTCTGTACACTGACTGTTTTGAAGCTGTAAATCTAGAATGGATGTTACCGTCCCTCAGAGGAAGTGTTTCTTCCCTGTAATCAGTGTTTGACTGAGTCGGTTTCATTAAAAGCTGTCTTCAGCAGGATTCATTGTGAATGTGTTGTTTTATTCTGCACTCATTGAGTATTTCTAAAGGTATTCAGACTGATCAAGCAGCCCAACTATTTATTTATTTATTTATTTTATTTATTTATTTACTAGCAATTAGTCACAGAATGATAAAGCAACATTTTTAGTTTTTTGGACAATATCAAACGTATATCTACAGTCTAAACTGTGAAATAAAAGTTTTTGTTCTGGCATTAAATGCATATAAATATACAGTTTGGATTAGTTTCATTATATAAAACTATGTTATTTTGTTCATATAATATATAATTACACTTAGTTTATTATTATGACATCACAGTCCTATTAAACCCTGCTGTCTTTGTAGTGCAGGGTGTTGTCTTGTTTGTGTGTACTGGTCATATTCTAATGAGCGCTGATGTCATCGTGACATCACACTGTCCTCGCAAATCGCTTTGTCCTCATAATTCATGTCCTTGTAAATCAGCAAAAAATCAGGATGTTGTGTATCTTGTTTTATATATGATAAATAAAAAATAAACTATGTTTTGATGCCCTGATTTTTTTAAAGCATTTATTTATTTTTTCTATAAAAGGAAAGCACAGTCCCTATAAACCAATTTTTTCAGAAGAAACTGTCCTTACAATGCAGGCTTAACTGAATAGGTGTGTGTGTGTGTGTTATTGTGAATCAAGTCACCTTTATTTACATAGCGCTTTAAACAAAATACATTGCATCAAAGCAAGTGAACAACATTCATTAGGAAAACAGTGTGTCAATAATGCAAAATGATAGTTAAAAGCAGTTCATCATTGAAATCAGTGATGACATCTCTGTTCAGTTAAATAGTGTCTAAGAAAGAATAAGAAAGTTCATGGCTTCATTGTAACCAAGAGAGCAGAATATGCTACAGTGAGGAATATAAAGAAAACTAGTACCTTCCTCCAGAACGACAGATCGAACCCTGTTGAGGCCTCAGCTTGGCCTGAGATGGATCTGAATGTTCATGAACAAAAACCCAAGGAGGATCTGATTGCTTCTCCTAAACTTAAATGGGATCTGGTTGATTCAGTGGAACTGTATGCCCCGGGTCCAAGCATTCTCAAGCCACGACATGAATGGGATCTGGCTACTCCACTGGATTTGGGTGCACCAAGTCCAAGCGTTCTTGAGCCAGAGGCTAAAGTTTTATCTGAACTTTCAAGTTTGGAGAACTACGTCCCTTTAAACATTCTTCAACTAGAGGATCGTTTGAAGCAGTGTACACTGCTCAAACAAAGACATGTCACCGATGTCTGGCCCAGGGTCTTCATCGGAGACGAGTAAGTCTGCAACACAGTTGTATTTCTCTTATTGTTCTTTCATTTATTCTACATGGTAAATCATTTTTTGTGAAAGACTAACCTAGGCTGTTGTGTTCTTGTGCAGAGAGACTGCAACAGACCGAGATATGCTGCAGGAGATGTGCATCACTCACATTCTGAATGCTGCAGCGCCCAAAAAGGACTTGAACTTCTTCTTGGGAACATCTTATGTTGAAGACATAGAAGGAACAGTCAATACAGGGTCTAGATATTACAGAGGCTTGCACATCAATTATTACAGCTTGCCTACAACAGACAGACACTGTTCTGACATCAGCAAGTGTTTCATGTCAGCTGCAAAATTCATTGACAAGGCCGTGAATAAGCCAGGGAGTAAGGGCTGACACACACACACACAGACTCCATTTCTTGTCTATTATCAAGTGTACTATAGTCTATTAATTAGATTTCTGACAATATTTCTTTTTTGTTTCCTCAGGTAAGGTGTTGATTTGCTGCAAACAGGGTGTCGACCACTCTGCGACTCTGTTTCTGGCATATCTGATGATCTGCCATGACATGATGGTGGAGGATGCCATTGATCACGTCATAAAGTGGAGACGCATCCAGCCCTCCAGAGACTTCCTGAAGAAGTTGATGCTCCTCAATGCTGAACTTGTGAACAAGCGAAAACTAAAGCTAGAGGACATAAAGAAAGGCAAAAAGAGGAGAAAATGGCAGCTTAAACAAAAGTGTATAAATATACTAAAAGATATAAAATAAAATGTGCACATATAGAAATGTCAATAAAATTAATGGGCAATGTCCTGATAATGAGCTGCTTTGTTTTGTAATTTATTTATTTTTTACAATGCAAATGAATATCTGCACTGACAGAATCAAAATAGAGCACAGATTTTAAAAACATAGCGAGGAAAGCAGCACAGATAAATAAGTAAAAAATAAAAATATTGAAATTAATATTTTTTATGTATTTTATTTATGTACTTTAGGTACTTTAATGAATTAACTTGTTTTAAATCAGTGATAAGAATCGTGTATCAAACCAATTCAAACGGCCAGAGTCAGTGGTTTCAGTAGAGGTTTCGTAACTTCAATTCAAAATTCAAAATATTTGTTCGCCACTAGGATAATTTGCAGACATTTTAACGAAGCATAATAAAAAGGAAGAATTTTATTACTCTCTAGACAAAGCTATTCAATACAAAATAAGCCAAAAAAATAATAATAAAATAACACGTGTATATTTACATAGCCCATTCATGGTATAAAATGATTGGCTTATGGGATTTAATAGAGATTATGCTTTCATTTAACATTTACATTTAATCATATATGAAAAGGATCCATTACCAGAAGATTTACTAGGGATCACTTGAAATGAAAATAGCCTACTGTGTGTGTGTGTGTGTGTGTGTGTGAGAGAGAGAGAGAGAGAGAGAGAGAGCATGCGCTCTTCAAGATCAGAAACGCGTTCTGTGGGAACGACCATTCATTGCGCGTTTGTTTATTTAAATCTGTTATAAATTAAATAACTTTGAACAAAAATTGATTGACAATAATAATAATAAAAAAAACTGTTTCAAAATGTTTTAGATATCGAACAAATCAGTAACAATTAAGGTTAAGTTACACAGAAATGACCGTAAGTGGAGTTTCACGAGTCTTCAGTAAAAAATGACATCGCTGTACTTACAGTAGCCTTACAAGTTCATTCAGTGAAGGATTCGTCAGGATTAAGATTCAAACCATGCAATCATGAAACATGAAAATAAACTTTAAGATCAATTAATCATTTGTTGATGGTAAACCTGCATTCAAAAGCATAGTAAATGTGATTTTTTTTCATGCTCTGTCGCTGAAGATGTATTGCAGCAAACGCGGACATAAACGCGATATGAAATCTAGTTGAAAACCGCTATAAAATATGTATATATATAATTTTTTTTTTTTTTTTTTTTTTTTTTTTTTGAGATAATGAACCAACCAGCGAAAATGCTGCAGTTGGTAAACAATCCGTTTCCATGGCAACTGTGGAACGATAACAAGACGCGTCACTGTTTCATGACGTCACAGACCCAGTCAGTATAAAAGGTCTCGCCCTCGTAGAATCTTTGTAGTTGATTGATGTTCGCAACAGAGACGTTAGTCTGAGTGAAGTCTGTGAATACAAACCTAGCAACACTTGTACGAACGCCAGTCCGTATAGATCGAGATATATTTAATCTGTACAGACAGTGTGTATCAGATAACGTTACAGTTTAATCTGACATTACCAGATAAGGATTACTTATCTATCAGTATGAGAACCACAGACACAATGTCCACAGACATGAGAGAGGTGCTTCTGGAGGTTTACGTCAACGACGCCTTCTACTTTGGTGACAGCTACTGGGCATCAGATGATAAAGATGTGCAGCTGGAGTTTGAGATCACCGGTGACATCTACGACCTTATCAGCGGCAGTGCATCTCGAGAGTTAGATGTGCAGCTGGAGGTTGTGACAATGGATCATGTCTCAGGCAGATACTGCAGTCCAGGAGAGATGCGTGTGCAGCTGGAGGTTAATGGTAGAGACAACATCTCAGTATGTGAAGTGAAAGATTTGCAGCTGGAGATGAACAGGAACGACAGCATCTCAGAGCTGAAGAGCCCTACGCTGGTCTCTGAAGATCTGAGCGACCCAGCAGGACCTTCAATGGAAGAGGCCAATGATCAGGGTGGCATGGATGCTAAGAACAGTCCAATAGGTGAAGACATTTGTCTTATTCATGTTTATTTCTGATGTTAGAGATGTTTCTAATAGATAAATATTATATGTTGGGTGTGACAAAGACCATATACTGTTTTCCTAAACCTCGTTGAGTTCTCAAGCTACAAGCAAAAAATTTGACAGTGACCTTTAGACTGATTTGAATTTTGATGTTATATCTTTTCTAAATTATCTGACTTAAGCAATACCTGTAACCAACTTCCAAACGCTGATAGATTTCCATTAAGGGGTGAAAAAGTTTGAGAGTAATGCCTCGTTTAAAGTTTAACCACTCTTTCAATCTATCTGCTAAAAATTGTTGGATACATGCTGTAAAGATCTGATTGGATTTTAATTGTGGTTTCTTAGCAGTCAGGTGAAGTTTAATGGGGTTTGAAATGTTTTTCAAACTTCAAGCTTTTAAAAGTTTTTACTTTCATACAAGGCTTATCCAGTTTGTTTTCTTATTTTTTTCAGGACTCACTGTTGGGGAGATGACCAAGAAAATGTGGGCAATCTTCCAGCAAATTTGTGCAGTTTTCCTGACAAACACTCCAAAAACTGTTGGGCAACCTGAAGTGGATCTTCTTGATCTAAAGGATCCAAGTGCTCCCAAGCCAGAACCTGAATTGGATCTGGTGGATACTGAGCAATTGTGTATCCCTGAACCTGAAGTGGATCTCGTTGTTCTTTCTGAACCTAAAATGGATCTGGTTGATTTAGAGGAATCATGTGCCAGCCCAAAAGGTGAAAAGATGAAAATAGAAATGTCTTCTTACAATTTGGACTAATTAATCATATTTAATCTGGTTAGAGATGTTTCTAATGCCACATTGTTTGTTTTTCTTCTTTCGTCAGAAAGTACCAAAGCCATGAAGAATAAGAAAGTTCATGGCTTCGTTGTAACCAAGAGAGCAGAATATGCTACAGTGAGGAATATGAAGAAAACTAGTACCTTCCTCAAGAACGACAGATCTAACCCTGTTGAGGTCTCAGCATGGCCTGAGATGGACCTGAATGTTTGTGAACAAAAACCTAAGGAGGACCTGGTTGCTTCTCCTAAACTTAAATGGGATCTGGTTGATTCAGTGGAACTGTATGCCCCGGGTCCAAGCATTCTAAAACCACGACATGAATGGGATCTGGCTACTCCACTGGATTTGGGTGCACCAAGTCCAAGCGTTCTTGAGCCAGAGGCTAAAGTTTTATCTGAACTTTCAAGTTTGGAGAACTACGTCCCTTTAAACATTCTTCAACTAGAGGATCGTTTGAAGCAGTGTACACTGCTCAAACAAAGACATGTCACCGATGTCTGGCCCAGGGTCTTCATCGGAGACGAGTAAGTCTGCAACACAGTTGTATTTCTCTTATTGTTCTTTCATTTATTCTACATGGTAAATAATTTTTTGTGAAAGACTAACCTAGGCTGTTGTGTTCTTGTGCAGAGAGACTGCAACAGACCGAGATATGCTGCAGGAGATGTGCATCACTCACATTCTGAATGCTGCAGCGCCCAAAAAGGACTTGAACTACTTCTTGGGAACATCTTATGTTGAAGACATAGAAGGAACAGTCAATACAGGGTCTAGATATTACAGAGACTTGCACATCAATTATTACAGCTTGCCTACAACAGACAGACACTGTTCTGACATCAGCAAGTGTTTCATGTCAGCTGCAAAATTCATTGACAAGGCCGTGAATAAGCCAGGGAGTAAGGGCTGACACACACAGACTCCATTTCTTGTCTATTATCAAGTGTGTTACAGTCTATTCATGAGATTTCTGACAATATTTCTTTTTTGTTTCCTTAGGTAAGGTGTTGATTTGCTGCAAGCAGGGTGTCGACCACTCTGCGACTCTGTTTCTGGCATATCTGATGATCTGCCATGACATGATGGTGGAGGATGCCATTGATCACGTCATAAAGTGGAGACGCATCCAGCCCTCCAGAGACTTCCTGAAGAAGTTGATGCTCCTCAATGCTGAACTTGTGAACAAGCGAAAACTAAAGCTAGAGGACATAAAGAAAGGCAAAAAGAGGAGAAAATGGCAGCTTAAACAAAAGTGTATAAATATACTAAAAGATATAAAAGAAAATGTGCACATATAGAAATGTCAATAAAATTAATGGATAATGTCCTGATAATGAGCTGCTTTGTTTTGTAATTTATTTATTTTTTACAATACAATGCAAATGAATATCTGCACTGATAGAATCAAAATAGAGCTCAGATTTTTAAAAGAGAGAGAGAAAAACAGCACAGATAAATATTTATAAAAAATAAAAATATTGGAATTTATATTTTTTATGTATTTTATTTATGTACTTTAGGTACTTTAATGAATTCACTTGTTTTGAATCAGTGATAAGAATCGTGTATCAAACCAATTCAAACGGCCAGAGTCAGTGGTTTCAGTAGAGGTTTCGTAACTTAGGCTGTGTATCCTTCAAAATATAATTTGTTCACCAATAGGATAATTTGTGGACATTTTAACGAAGCATAAAAAGGAAGAATTGTATTACTCTCTAGACAAAGCTATTCAATACAAAATAAGCCAGAAAAAATAATAAAATAACACATTTATATTTACTTAGCCTATTCATGGTATTACATGTTTGGCTTATTGCATTTAATAGAGATTATGTTTTCATTTTAACATTTACATTTATTCGTTCTAAAAATGATTGCAACGATACCTTTTCTCTATGCCTTTATCATTATAGTTGTAGTGTGTTAGACACTACAACTATAACTGACCCTCTGTTGTCACATGGAGTACTTTGATGATGTTTTTCTTACCTTTCTGGACATGGACAGTATACCGTTCACACAGCTTCAATGGAGGGACTGAGAGCTCTCGGACTAAATCTAAAATATCCTAAACTGTGTTCTGAAGATAAATGTAGGTCTTACGGGTTTGGAACAACATGAGGGTTGTTATTAATTACATAATTTTACTATTTGGGTGAATTAACCATTTAATTAACATTTTACGCTGTTATTTGCTCCTCACTGTCTTATTTAAAATTCATACTAACAAATTGCTGTCATACTTTGAAATCAATATTTTCCGTGCAAAGGCAGAGAGGGGCGGTGTGATGGTATTGGCAACATGAAGGCTACAATATTAACATGGGCCTGAAATGATGAGCTTGATGGGCTTTATCGTTGTACCAGATGTAATTTGTCACATTATAAAACAGTTATTTAAATACATCGTTCTTCAGTTTTTATTTTTTGATGATTTGCTATTAATGCAGATGTAATGATGACCAGAAATGACCAGCAGCACAAATGTTAAGTCTTCTGAAGCAATACTATACTTTTGTTTTGTGAATATTAGATTAATCAAATCGTGAATACACAGAAACCATATCTAACATCCCTCCAGAAAAACATCATGACTTCTAAGAACCAGTCATATTTGATTCAGACTAGGGCAGGTGATATGAAAAAAAAAAAAATTGTATGATAGTCGATATATATCTGTCATGATTCTGCCTTCATGTCCTACTTTTCTCTAGTCTTGAGGCAGGATCATGACAGACCCGTTTTTGTGTACAAGCACATGGCCTTGTCTTTGGGCCATGCGCTTGTGTTGTCTCATCCCCTTGCCCGCCCCCTTGCCCGCCCCCTTGTTATCCTAGTCTTGCCGTGATTGCCTTATCTGTGCCACCTGTTGTGTCTTAATTAGTTCTCCTATTTAGATCCCCTAGTGTGCTCTGTCTTTTGTCGGTTCATTGTTTCTCACTGTGATTGTTCCACATTGTGATATGTGTTACTCCATGTTCCTGTGATATATTGTTACTCGGTGTTGCCCTTGGAAGAAGACGTTGTGAGACCTGTTATTGTTTATTTGTAGTTAGTGTTCTTGTGTTTCGAGTCTTTGTTTATCGTGTCTTGTAAAGTTATTTAGTGTCTACCCTAGTCAGTGTTTTCCCCCTAGTTGGTTTTGTTTTCCCCTTTTTGTGTTAATAAACCCTAGGTTTGGTACATCCTGTCTGCACTTGAGTTCCTCCTTACCCCTCCTCATAACAATATCTTGATGATATGTTTGCATTTAGATAATAAAAAAAACTTGGGGAAATAGTTTAACTGGGATAATTTTTTTATTTTATTAAACAAGTTTTTAGCGAAAAACACAAGTCTGTCTACTTAAGAGAAGCTCTGTGGCATGAAGCTATGTTCCCACTGCCACTAAAAACCCTCTCGGATGGGGAGATATTTGCTGAAGCACATAGGTATTTCTTATATACCGTAATTCCTCAAATAAAAACCGGTAGTCAAATAAACGCTGGACCTCTTATAGTGGCCAGGGGCATGGTCAACACGAACAAATAAAGGCCGGGGGAAAATTTGTGCAGCAGAGCCAGATAATGAACGTACACGCCCACTGCCAGAGCGTTTCTCGACTCAAGAACTGGTTGCATTGGTTTTCGGATCACCTGGAACTCTATCTCTTTTAATTTAAAATGTTATTTAAAACAATTACTTTTTCAAACAGATGGAATTTGAAATAAAGGCCTGCCTCTAATAAAAACCTGCCTCAAATAAAAGCCTGTTACCTTACCCATATTGACAGAAAAACAGATTTTTATGATCCTGTGGAGGTTGTATCTCTCTATTAGTGCTATTGGATCTAAGTGCTGTGTTTGACACTACTGACCACAACATTATTTTGCATAGAAACATTATTTTTCCTGAATCAACAAACAGAACTAACAAATATTGCTACAAGTGTGACTGCATCATATAACAATTATTAATTAATAATATTAATAATGTTCATCGTCTGGCTGAATACATCTTGTATTAATTTTTTTTTTTTAATCCTGTCAAACGTGCACAAACTGACAGTCACCACCATAAGCTAATACTAAATATTGTAGAAACATAATTTTCTGTAAAGTTGCTTTGTAACTATTTGTATTGTAAAAAGCGCTATACAAATAAACTTGAATTGAATTGAATAGACTAGAACACTTTATTGGCATTAATGGAAATGCATTAGCACTTATATGTCGTACTTATATGACCGCCATCAATTCATAGCAGTGTATGAAGCGGTATCATATCGATCACAAATGCAGTATGGAGTACCTCAAGGCTCAGTACTTAGGGCCATTACTTTTCATACTTTACATGTTACTCTTGGGAGATATCATCAGGAAACAAGATGTTAGCTTTCACTGTTATGCTGATTATACTCAGCTCTATATTTCTTCGCAGCCCTGTGAAGCATACCACTTAGAAAATTTAACGGAATGCATTGTCGATATAAAAACTTTAAGACGAGTAATTTCTTACTGCTAAATTCTGAAACAAACAAACACAGAGGTGTTAATTATAGGACCTAAAAATTCTACATGTAATAACCTAGATCTCAAAAATATATCTAAGTTATGGCCTATGCTCTCAATGTCAAATGCAGAAATGTTAATCCATGCATTTATGACCTCAAGGTTAGATTATTGTAATGCTTTATTGAGTGGTTGTTCTGCACGCTTAGTAAACAAACTACAGCTGGTCCAAAATGCAGCAGCAAGAGTTCTTACTAGAACCAGGAAGACTGACCATATTAGCCCGGTCCTGTCAACACTGCACTGGCTCCCTATCAATCATCGTATAGATTTTAAAATATTGCTTATTACTTATAAAGCCCCTAATGGTTTAGTACCTCAGTATTTGAATGAGCTCCTTTTAACATTATAATCCTCTACATCCACTACGTTCTCAAAACTCAGGCAATTTGATAATACCTAGAATATCAAAATCAACTGCGGGCGGCAGATCCAACTGTAACCAGAAGGTCTGAGAGGAAATCTGCAAATTCTTTTAGGAATTCTGTATATGGCCCTGGTGGTCAATACACAGTAGCCAGAGCAAGAGACACAATAGATTTATTTTGCATATCTGACAGTGTAACATTAAGCAGAAGAATTTCGAATGAGTTAAACCTGTATCCTGTTTTCTGGGTAATATTGAGAATATCACGATAAATTGTTGCAACATCTCCGCCACGACCAGTCTGACGGGGCTCATGCTTATAACAGTAGTTTGGTGGAGTAGACTCATTTAGACCAATATAATCATTTGGTTTAAGCCAGGTTTCAGTCAAGCAGAGTACATCAAAACTATTATCTGTGATAATTTCATTTACAATAACTGCTTTGGGTGTGAGTGATCTAATATTTATGAGGCCAAACTTAAAAAAAAAAAATTTGTTCATTTATTTAAAAATGATCTGGTTTAATCACAATATTATTTTTTTCTAGGTCCTACATAAAATGTATATTTTGGCCTCACTATTTTGGGGAACAGACACAGTCTTAATAGATTGGACAGTGCAAGCACTTCTATAATTTGAGCCTTTAGAAAAGTCATAATAATAGTTACTTGAGAATTGGCTTACTAGTCATATGCAGCAAAGTGTCCTGGAGATGTTGTCAGAGAGCAGCTCCGCTCTGACTCTGCTGGGGTGCAGGCCATCATCGCGAAAAAGCCTAGGACACTCCCAGAAAAGATTCCAATTAACAAATAGCAGTTTCTGTTCTTTACACCATGACAACAACCATTTATTTAAAGCAACAAGTCTACTGAACCTTTCGTGTCCTCTTCGATACGTGGGCAGTGGTCCTGACACGATGATCATAGCCTCGGGCATTGTGCCTCAAACAGTCTCGATCAGGCTCCTGAAGTCCCTCTTCAGTGTCTCCGTTTGCAACAGCATGGTGTTGTTAACCCCGGTGTGAAGCTCGACCGCTCTGGGGCTCTCATCAGCCTTCACTATCATGGGTATCTGTGCAGAAACATTGAGAACAGAGCACCAGGGAGACAAAGTCAAAGTCACCTTTATTTATATAGCGCTTTAAACAAAATACATTGCGTCAAAGCAACTGAACAACATTAATTAGGAAAACAGTGTCAATAATGCAAAATGATAGTTAAAGGCAGTTCATCATTGAATTCAGTGATGTCATCTCTCTTCAGTTAGATAGTGTCTGTGCATTTATTTGCAATCAAGTCAACGATATCGCTTTAGATCAAGTGTCCCCAACTAAGCAAGCCAGAGGCGACAGCGGCAAGGAAACGAAACTCCATTGGTGACAGAATGGAGAAAAAAACCTTGGGAGAAACCAGGCTCAGTTGGGGGGCCAGTTCTCCTCTGACCAGACGAAACCAGTAGTTCAATTCCAGGCTGCAGCAAAGTCAGATTGTGCAGAAGAATCATCTGTTTCCTGTGGTCTTGTCCTGGTGCTCCTCTGAGACAAGGTCTTTACAGGGGATCTGTATCTGGGGCTCTAGTTGTCCTGGTCTCCACTGTCTTTCAGGGATGTAGAGGTCCTTTCTAGGTGCTGATCCACCATCTGGTCTGGATATGTACTGGATCCGGGTGACTGCAGTAACCCTCTGATCTGGACACAGACTGGATCTGGTGGCCACGGTGACCTCGGATCTAGAGAGAAACAGACAAATATTAGCGTAGATGCCATTCTTCTAATGATGTAGCTAGTACATAGGGTGTTATGGGAAGTGTTTCCGGTTCTGGTTTACCTAATTAATGCAGCCTAAAAATCCTTTAACGGATTTGGATATTAAAAGCATATTAGTATGTTATGTGTATGACAGGTTAAAGAGATGGGTCTTTAATCTAGATTTAAACTGCAAGAGTGTGTCTGCCTCCCAAAAAATGTTAGGTAGGTTATTCCAGAGTTTAGGTGCCAAATAGGAAAAGGATCTGCCGCCTGCAGTTGATTTTGATATTTTAGGTATTATCAAATTGCCTGAGTTTGAGAACGTAGAGGATGTAGAGGATTATAATGTAAAAGGAGCTCATTCAAATACCGAGGTGCTAAACCTTTCAGGGCTTTATAAGTAATAAGCATTTTAAAAAATATTTTAAAATCTATACAATGTTTGATAGGGAGCCAGTGCAGTGTTGACAGGACCGGGCTAATATGGTCATACTTCCTGGTTCTAGTAAGAATTCTTGCTGCTGCATTTTGGACTAGCTGTAGTTTGTTTACTAAGGGTGCAGAACAACCACCCAATAAAGCATTACAATAATCTAACCTTGAGGTCATAAATGCATGGATTAACATTTCTGCATTTGACATTGAGAGCATAGGCCGTAATTTAAATATATTTTTGAGATGGAAAAATGCAGTTTTACAAAAGGAAAGATTGCGATCAAATAGCACACCTAGGTTCCTAACTGATGACGAAGAATTGACAGAGCAACCATCAAGTCTTAGACGGTGTTCTAGGTTATTACAAGTTGAGTTTTTAGGTCCTATAATTAACACCTCTGTTTTTTCAGAATTTAGCAGTAAGAAATTACTCGTCATCCAGTTTTTTATATCGACTATGCAATCCATTAGTTTTTCAAATTGGTGTGTGTAACGATAAAAACTCCATAATCATCGGGAAGAAGGAGGCGGGAACCGGCGGACAATCAAATGAAACTTTAATTACAAAAATAAACACAAAACAGCACATCAGCCCCTCACGGACGACTGATGCGCGCAAATAAGAACCAAAACATAACATAAAGCCCAGGCCTGGTCATCTCTCGTCCTTCACTGTCGTCGCTCCAGTTCTATATCCTTCCATCTCCTCCGTGGGCCTCGAGACCGGTGGGTCGAACAGGTATAGCTCATCTCCAATCACTCCACCTGCCTCGTTCCTCCCTCGTCCCTCAGCCCCGCCCCACTCGTCACGGTGTGTTTCACCGGGCCGCGAAGAAATATAGAGCTGAGTATCATCAGCATAACAGTGAAAGCTAACACCATGTTTCCTGATGATATCTCCCAAGTGTAACATATAAAGAGTGAAGAGTAGCAGCCCTAGTACTGAGCCTTGAGGTACTCCATACTGCACTTGTGATCGGTAGGATACATCTTCATTCACTGCTACGAACTGATGGCGGTCATATAAGTACGATTTGAACCATGCTAATGCACTTCCACTGATGCCAACAAAGTGTTCAAGTCTATGCAAAAGAATGTTGTGGTCAATTGTCTCAAACGGTGAGAGTGCACTTTACCTTCGGCTATCGTAGCACGGACGTGTCGGTCGATGGAGTCTCCAACGATGACAGCATTGCATTCCGTCTCGCGGAGGGGAGCGAAGCGGTTCCAGGTGGAGATCTCGAAGACCGGAGGGGTAGAAGTCATCGCCCAAGGCCTGGCTCGTGTCCTCTGCTGTGGATGGACCCAGGGTACGTGGTGTCCTGGTGCCGGAGTGAAGGACATTTGGGAAGATCTCCTGGGTGCACCAGGCCTGTGCAGAGAAACACACGGAGTAGAGGTGGTGGGACTGTTAGCAGCGTGCTCTATATTTACCTCGGACTTGTGAGCATCAGCCCGGGAGGTTTCCAGCGTGGTTCTCTGCTCTCTCAGCTGGGTCTGCCTCACCTCCAGGTCACAAATCTGCTTCTCCACGGCCTCCAGCTCGAGCTGAATTCATGTAGCAACGTGTCCTCACCTGCAATCAAAGGTAGACATACATCCGCCATTAAAGCAAGTAACAGTGAGTAAAGCAATGGTAATGTGTGTGAATAGAGTATTAGCAATGCAAGCGCGGTTAGTGGCAACCACACTGACGATGCTAATGGGCTATAAGCTAATAGCAGACCCAGGAGATAAATATAAAACTAGTGATAACGGGGTGCTCTGATTGTTTTTGTTGTACAATATGATAGAGGATATACTCACACGTCATAGAAACAAAAACGATGGTGTATAAAATAGATTAAGATAAAAATAAATAGTTGATAAAAAGAATAACAAATGCGAGCTCAAATGCAGTACACATGGCAACAACAAACAGAAAGTGACGTCTATGACTTGCACTCTATTCATTTACCAACTGCTTGTTTTCTTAAAAAACAACAAAATAAAAAACTATCACATTGAATTCCATCTGTTTTCAACTTGCTTACTGCGTTAAGCTAACTGAGACTTGTTATAGCACTTGAAAGTGACAGTGACATGACATACAGTATGGTGACCCATACTCGGTATACTTGATGTGCATTTAACCCATCCAAAGTGCACACACAGCAGTGAACACACACACACCCAGAGCACTTGCCAGTCATTTCTATGCTGGTGGAGAGAGCACTGTACATTCACTCCCTACAATTCCTTTCAGCCCGAGACTCAAACTGTCACGGTTCATGAATGCACAGTCTCCTGCTGTATTCATGTTATGTCATGTTGATTGTTTCATGTGGGTGTAGCTCATTCCAACAGCCTACTTAATACCCTGTCTTTCGTCTCTTGTTTGTCAGATCGTTGTTTGAGGTCCTCCGTGTTGATGTCTGTTCAGTCTCTCGTGTTCCTGCCCTTTCTTTGTCTCCTGTTCGGCCGTCTCTGGATTGTATCATTAACTCACGGATTATCTTCACCTCTCACGGATCTACCATCACCATCATCTCTACCAGCGCACTCAACCTACCTACTCACCAGTCTGTGCTGTCATCAAGGTCCCTGCGTCAATCTCCTACCTTCATCCATCACACCTCTTTCCAATAAACTCCATTTACTTGCATTTGCCTCCTGTCTTCCATACGAGTCGTTACAGAACGATCTGACCAACATGGAGGCAGCGAGTACTCAACCTTCCACCCTCCAAGAATTTCTCGGCGCTAGTGTTCGGAGGATGGACTCCCAGGAGAGGAATCATAACGACACTGGTCGTGCGGTTCAAGCCTTGGTGACGCAGGTGTCCGAGCTCACCCAACAGTTCCAGCTACTACGAGCTCCCACTGCGCTGCCCACACCGCCTGTTCTCCCAGTACCATCGGAGACCCCCTCCCAGCCGGAACCACGTCTCCCAATTCCGGAGACGTACTCTGGTGAGCCCAACTTCTGTAGAGCATTTTTAACCCGCTGTGACATTAACTTTTCCCTACAGCCCAGAACCTTTGCCAATGAAAGGGTCAAAGTGGCCTTTGTGCTAACTCTGCTTTCTGGGAGAGCGGCATTATGGGGGACAGCGGTGTGGTAAAACCAGGATCCAGGCTGCGCCTCATTTCAGGCACTCTCCGCCGAGATGAGACGGGTCTTCGATAGGGCCGTCGCCGGGAGGGAGGCGGCCAGGATGCTGGTGGGGTTACGTCAGCATGAAAGATCCATCTCGGACTATTCCATCGAGTTCCGAACCCTGGCGGTGGAGTGTCATTGGAACGAGGAGGCGCAGCGGGACATGTTCCTGCATGGGCTGGTTGACCGCGTCGACTGGATCTCCCCACATCTCTCAATGGACTGATCGAACTGGCTTTGCGGGTCGACGCACATCTGACGCGGATGGAGAGGAGGAGCTTACCCAGCACCACATCCAGAACACCGGCGGACGTACGATTCAGCGGCCGGGACGCAGCCAGCCCCTCCTACGATCACGAGCCCATGCAGGTAGGGCGAGCTCGGCTTTCCCGGGAGGAGAAGGAGAGGCGGAGGTCCCTTGGCCTGTTCCTCTACTGCGGTGGAGCCGGACATCAAGCCTACACCTGTCCGGTAAAAGGGCCAAGCCCGGTAGTACGTATGGGGCTACTATCGGGTGGGATCTCCACCGAGAAGACCTCATCGTCATCATCACCATCATCTACGCTCCTTCGGGTAAGACTTTGATGGTCAGCACAGACCCACCACTGTCAAGCACTACTGGACTCTTGGGCAGAGGGTAACTTCATGGACAGCACACTGGCACACAAATTCCACATTCCTCTCAGACCCCTTCCGCACCACATCACTGTTCACGCCCTCAATGGACAGAAACTCCCAGCCATTTCGCACATCACTGAAGACATTACCCTCATCACATCAGGCAATCACTCTGAAACTATTTCCTTCCACATACTTGACTTTCCCCTGGCACCCATAGTCCTCGGTCACCCTTGGCTCTTCCTCCATAACCCCAAAATAGACTGGTCCTCCAATTCCATTCTTTCCTGGTGTAAAAAGTGTCATGAGTCTTGTTTAGTGTCTGCCTGTCCATCTGTGTCTATGTCTGTGTTACAGGAGGAGGTGGTGGATTTGTCTAACGTGCCCGCGGAATACCTCCATCTGAAGGAAGTGTTCAGTAAGTCTCGTGGTGCTTCTCTTCCTCCGCATCGTCCCTACGACTGTGCCATAGATTTACTGTCAGGTAAGTCTCTACCTAAAGGCAAATTATATTCACTTTCTGTTCCGGAAAGGGAGGCTATGGAGAAATATATTTCTGATTCTCTAGCTTCGAAGTTCATCCGCCCTTCCTCTTCTCCTTTGGGGGCGGGGTTCTTTTTTGTGGGGAAGAAGGACGGATCACTGTGACCTTGTATTGATTACCGGGGACTGAACAACATCACGGTAAAGAATACTTATCCTTTGCCGTTGATGTCTTCGGCCTTCGAGAGGTTGCAGGGAGCGTCAATTTTCACAAAACTGCGACATTCACAGTTTTGTTTTGGCTTGCTCGGTTTGTGCCACTGGTAAGACTTCCAATCGGCCCCCTGATGGGTTACTTCAACCGCTGCCGGTCCCTTCGAGACCCTGGTCCTACATCGCTCTAGATTTTATTACCGCCCTCCCGTCCTCCCAGGGCAACATGGTAGTTTTAACCGTGGTGGACCGGTTCTCGAAGGCGGCCCACTTTATTCCCTTGCCCAAATTACTCTCAGCCAAGGAGACAGCGTTGACCGTCGTAGATCACGTCTTTAATTTACATGGCCTCCCGATAGACGTGGTTTCCGACAGGGGACCCCAATTTGTGTCCAAATTTTGGCGAGAATTCTGTAGATTGCTGGGAGCGACTATAAAGCCGCGTTTCCACCGGACTTTGGCCTGGTCCTTGGTGTGTTTCCACCGCAGGAACCAGGAACTAAATAAAGTTCCAGGTAAAAAAATGCCCCTCAGAAAGTCCCTGCTGGCGAGGTGGTACTTTTTCAAAGTTCCGGAACTTTCGGGGGCGGGACTTTGGCGCTTAATATGCTGATTGGTTGAGTTCACGCAGCATTGGTTGAGTTCAACCACCATTTATTCGCATCATCATTTTCAAAATATTACTGTTATTGTGTCATGAAATGTAATTTGAAAAGTATTTTAGGCGAGAATGTAGTTGTTTAAAACTCAAATCTGTCGTTTATTTATAAAGACAGCGCCTATTTAAAAAAGTGTTTCGCCGATCTCGGAGACAGTGAGCTCCACACGATCAGCGGGAGCTCAGTGATCATCTATCCGATGAGAAGCAGCCTCACCTCGGATAGACCTTCTGATATGTGCCGCTGGCTCTGATGTGTCTTTAGTGTTTACACATAAAATATAATTCAGCTGCGGGGTAAATCTAACCGGTTTTCTTTGGTCTGTATTCAATTTATCTATGTTAAAATTAAAATAAAAAAGGCAAGTCTATATAATATTTTGTTTCATTGTAATGGCTGTATATACACATATCCCTGAACTAAGTACATTTCTGCAGCTGTTATTATGTTTAAATGAAAACGAAAGGAGGCAGTTGTATTTTATATCCTATTTCGTTTCATTGTAAATATACTGGGGGGAAAATTGCGGTAGCCAAAGCGAGCTGACTGAAGTTATCAAGTATGCTGCTGTTTATAGATTTACTGGACTTGCGTCGTCGAATGCACAAAGTCTGAACTAACTACCAAGGATGCACATCCAAAATAATTTTCTTTTCTTTTTTTTTTTCTTTTTTTTTTTATCAGCGGTACTTTGTATTGAGAAACATGCGCAAACCTATGTCACCAGTCTATTTGCCTAATCTTCCCGGTACTTTACACTGCAGTGGAAACGCAGAAAGTTCCTGGTACAAATGTTCCGTGTAATTTCGATGGGGAAACGGCATTAGTCTGTCCTCAGGGTTTCAACCCCAGAGCAATGGTCAAACCGAGAGAGCCAACCAAGATTTGGAAAGGGTGTTGCGATGTTTGGTCTCCAAGAATCCTTCCTCCTGGAGCCAACAATTGTCTATGGTGGAGTACGCCCACAATACCTTACCAGTATCAGCTACGGGCCTTTTGAGTGTAGTGTAGGTTACCAGCCACCTATTTTTCCCAGTCTGGAATCCGAAGTTGCGGTCCCCACCGTTCCCGCCTTCGTCCAGAGGTGTCACCGCACTTGGACTAGAGCCCGCGAGACTCTACGCCAAGTGGGGGCGCGCACTAAGGCCAAAGCCGATCGCCACCAGTATAGGCCTTCCGTATACGTCGTGGGTCAAAAAGTGTGGCTTTCTACTAAGAATATTCCTCTCCGCTCCGTATCTAATAAGTTGGCTCCCAAATTTATTGGCCCGTTTACTGTCACCAAGATCATTAGACCGATGGCAGTCCGCCTTAAACTCCCTCCTGTGTACAGGAGAATTCATCCCGCCTTTCATGTGTCAAAAATAAAGCCCGTATTTCATTATCTCATTAATCCGCCTCGTGTTCCTGCCCTTGCTTTGTCTCCTGTTTCGGCCATCTCTGGATTGTATCATTAACTCAAGGATTATCTTCACCTCTCACGGATGTACCATCACCATCATCTCTACCAGCGCACTCAACCTACCTACTCACCAGTCTGTGCTGTCATCGAGGTCCCTGCGTCACTCTCCAACCTTCATCCATCACACCTCTTTCCAATAAACTCTGTTTACTTGCATTTGCCTCCTGTCTTCCATATGAGTCGTTACACAAACTCACAACCTTTGGATTACAAGTCTGAATCTCTAACCATTAGGCCACGACTTCGCCTTGCATATCATTGCTCTTTTGTTGATTTTGATTTGCTTCCATTGTTCTCATTTGTAAGTCGCGTTGGATTCAAGTGTATATAATAGGATATACATTCAATAGTGTCAATTAATTTTAATTACTTGTTGTGGTGGTGTTTTGGTTTCAGTTTTATCAAGTTTGGTCCTCTCGCCCACCCCTAAAATGCTTCACCAAGAATCTGAGTCATGGGGGGGGGGGGCGTGGGGGGTACTTATGAATTTAAAAATGTCAATAAACAACAACAAATCACCTTAAAAGCTGTTCACAGCTTTCACTGTCTTCACAACTGTGAATTCTGATAAATGTGTATTTATGTGCTTCAGAGTGGTTTCAGTTGAGGCTTCTACAATCTAAAATAAAGCTGTTCATATTAAAGGTTGTTCTTAACCCATTATTACGCCATCACAGCTACCCCTTTCTCAAAAAATAAATACATGCCAGAGGACTGGACAGACATGTCATGTCTTTCATTGATACCAGTGAATAAAGATTCTGAGGAAGGCAATATCTCTTTTGCCTAGAGCTCATTCTCAAAGAGGATGATGATCATCACAGACATGAATTTGGGGAGAGGTTCTGCAAGATTCATGTTAAAAGTCACGTAAAGGAAGCATTGCCACCACTGTGCTATGATTCACATATTTTAAGGGCACAAAGAGAACACAAAGATCTCACTAACATTCCAGCAGTATGGTTTGCAATAATAATAAAAAAAACAGACATGGACACACATTTTTTTTTTACAATCACACATGACAAGACAATACAAACTGAAACGGTGAAAAAGTTGTTCAGAACAACACAAACAAATCATGGAAACATAAAACACAATGATTTTCAAACTGCTACAACTAAGGCTCAAGCTAACTTTTGTTTGGTCTGGTTTCAGAGTTACCTTCAGGCCTACTACAGTGGAAAAACTTTTGTGATTTATTCACAATGGAGTAATGTGGGGTTACATGTGGAACAGTAACAAACACAATTCAACATAAATTACAATTCAAAAACTCTAATGTAACTGTGAGCTAGTTTCACATTATGTAAATTATCTCAGTAATGAAATCTCGGCTCACTTGCTTTTCATTGTCTAACAGATTAAATTTGGACTGATGCTAAACCTATTTTTCAGGCCTTAACGTTTGGTGAAATATACAGTACAGACCAAAAGTTTGGACACACCTTCTCATTCAAAGAGTTTTCTTTATTTTCATGACTATGAAAATTGTAGATTTATAGGGATAAAAGGACAGCATTCCAAATTAAATACCTATTTGTCATTAATGTTAACCAACACAAGATGTTAAATAAATGTTAAGTAAAACCTACAGTATCTGAAAAATGAGTTTAATTCGTATCTCTGTTGTATTTCTCTTATTGTGCTTCTTTAAATGTCATCATTATTCAAGTTTTTCTAAATTCTGTCCTTGATTCAAACTTCTCATAAGCTTAATTGATTTGGTCTAGAGAGAAGAATTAATTATTATTTTAATTTGAAAACTACATATAAAATAGCTACCAAAATAAATTTTGGTAACTACAGCTTGGCTAAAACTATTGACTAAAAGTAGTGACTAAAAGTTGACTAAAATGCAATGACTTTTCATCGACTAAAACTAGACTAAATCTATGAAAGACTCAAATGACTAAAATGTGATTAAGACTATTAAGCATTTTCATCTCGAGACTAAGACTAAGACTTAATCAAAAATGCCAAAATTAACACTGCTGGTAAGGACTCTAGCTGCTGCATGTTGGACTACCTGTAGCTTGTTTATTGAAGAAGCAGGACAACCACCTAGAAGTGCATTACAATAGTCCAGTCTAGAGGTCATAAATACATGAACTAGCTTTTCTGCATCAGGAACATGTTTCATAGCTTGGCAATGTTTCTAAGATGGAAGAATGCAGTTTTTGTAACATGGTAAATATGATTTTTAAAAGACAAGTTGCTGTCTAATATAACACCCAGATTTCTGACTGTAAAGGAAGTAGCAGTGCATCTGTCTAGTTGCAGATTGTAATCTACAAGATTCTGTGTACTGCTTTTTGGTCCAATAATTAATATCTCTGTCTTTTAACACACTCGATTAGATTAGATAATTTAGAGGTTGAATCTAGTCTCGTTGAGATATATAGCTGAGTATCATCAGCATAACAATGGAAACTAATCCCGTATTTTCTAATAATATTACCAAGGGGCAACATATATATTGAAAATAGAAGAGGACCTAGGACGGATCCTTGTGGCACTCCATATTTTACTGATGTTAACTGAGATGACTCCCCATTTAAGTAAACAAAATGGTAGCGATCGGACTGGTATGATCTAAACCATCTTAGAGCCTACCCTTGAATACCTGTATAGGTTTGAAATCGATCTATGAGTATGTCATGATCTATGGTGTCAAACGCAGCACTAAGATCAAGTAAGACTAGCAATGAGATGCAGCCTTGATCTGACGCAAGAAGCATGTAATTTGTAATTTTAACAAGTGCAGATTCCGTGCTATGGTGGGAAATTCTTCATACAGATATTTTTTTTTTCTTGCAGGAAGGAGCTCAATTTAGCAGACACAACTTTTTCTAAAATTTTAGACATAAATGGAAGATTTGAAATAGGCCATAATTTGTCAGTTCACTAGGATTTAGTTTTGGTTTCTTAATAAGAGGCTTAATAACCACCAGCTTAAATGGTTTTGGGACATGACCTAAAGATAACGATGAGTTAATAATATCGAAAAGCAGCTATTCGGCCACAGTTTACAACTCTTTCAATAATTTAGTGTGTACATGATCTAATAAACATATTGTTGGTTTAGATGCAGAGATAAGTTTATTTAGCTATTCTTGTCCTATAGTTGTAAAGCACTGCAGTTTATCTTTGGGTGCAATGGATGAAACTGAAGTGTTAGACGCTGTAGAATCTACATTCGCTATTGTATTTCTAATGTTATCTTTTTATCAGTGAAGAAATTCATATAATCATATTACGTTTATACGTTTAATATTAAACGTTGGTGGAATATTTGAATCAGGTGGCATCTGGTTATTTGTTAATTTAGCCAATGTGCTAAATAAAAACCTTGTTTTGGTTATTTTCAATGAGTTTGAGTATATGCTCTGCCCTAGCAGTTTTTAGAGCCTGTCTATAGCTGGACATACTGCTTTTCGACACAATTCTAAAAACTTCCAAGTTAGTTTTTCTCCATTTGCGTTCAAGACTACGAGTTACTTTCTTGAGAGAGTGAGTATTACTCTTATACCATGGCACAGTACATTTTTCTCTAACCTTTTTCAATTTGATGGGGGCAATAGCTTCTAATGTATTAGAGAAAATAGAAATAGCTAGTCATTTCATCTAGTTCATGTGTATTTTTGGGTACAAATAGCGGATGAGATAGATCAGGCAGGTTATTTTCAATTCTGTCTTAGATGGCTGGAACAATAGTTCTGCCCAGACGGTAACGCTGACCCATATAGTTAATATCAGTGATCCGCAGCATGCACCATACAAGGAAATGGTCTGTAACATCATCACGTTTAAGAATTCTTTATACGGCCCTGGTGGTCTGTGCCAGAAACCAGAGCAAGAGATACATTAGATTTCTTTTGCATGTCTGATAGTGTAACATTAAGCAGCATTGTAAACATTTGTTTTCTTGCTATACTCTCTTTCTTAGTGATTTGGTCACTTGGATACACGAAAGGTTATGGTTAAAATTATTCCACACAAGAGTGTGGAAACTTTAACATGCTCAAACTTAAACAAGTGTGCATCTTTCAGTGGAACCGTTGTTTAGGTTGTAATAGTTTTAAGGGTAAAAGAGCTAGACTTCATTTTTGTGTTGATGCTTCATCTGATCACACTTTGTGGACAGACACAAAGTTGCACTAAAAGAAATATCTCAAAGAGAAATACTGTAACTTCATTTGTTATTTTTTATTTATTCCTATTACAATGACAGCTCACAGAGGGATGTCTTCACCTAAAAACGTACAAAGTCCAACAAACAAATTGTGAACGGCTATCTGAAATCTTGATAATATGATTAAATCTAGTGGAAAAATGTCATTCGCAAAACATTGTGTTTCTTAGATGTGCCATATCCTGTTGGCATGCAAAAATAGTCATAAATGTTTTAGCACAGCTATGTACACAAATGGTATGAGAATGGTATATTGTGTCACTTGCATAGCAAATGCATTACCAGTTTATCAGGGTCGAAAGGAAATGATGATAATAGTTGAAACATCCTTAGCTTGTACATTTATTTCATTTTGAAAATCACAGCTGCTGGAGCTTTAATTTTTTTAGTAAACCATTTAACATTACATGATGTCTACAAAATAGTCAAAGTTATTGAGGGTGGAGGAGAGCACTGTTCATTCACTCCCTCCCACCTACAACTCCTGCCAGCACCAAGACTCAAACCTGTGACCTTCAGGTTATAGGTCCAACTCTCTAACCATTAGGCCACAACTGTATTTGCACATTTGTGTGTTTTGGTATGAATATGAATTGTATCAGTTGTATTTTTGTACATTTAAATAAAACTGTGACGAGTGGGGCGGGGCCAAGGGACGTGGGAACGAGGAGTGAGGCCAGGTGTAGTGATCGGAGATGAGCTACACCTGCGACCCACTACCGGTCTCGAGTCCCACAGAGGAGATGGAAGGATATAAAACTGGAGCGACTACAGTGAAGGACGAGAGAGGACCAGGCCTGGGCCTTATTTTATGTTTTGCTTTTTATTTGCGCGCATCAGTCGTCCGTGAGGGGCTGATGCGCTGTTTTGTTTATTTTGTGATTATTTAAGTTTAATTTTGATTGTGCACCGGTTCCCGCCTCCTTCTTCCGGATGATTATGAAGGTTTTATTATTACAAAAACATTTTTAAATATATTTGTAAATGTGTTATTTGCATAACACAAATAAAATATGTAATTTACAACAAAGTAGTTTCAAAATATGGTTGTATTTAGTAATTTTCAATAAAAATACTGATCTTAATGAATATAAATAATTAACTCAACTGTTGGGTAACTTTTAACCCAACAGGATTTTAACCCAATGGGTTGGGTTGAAATAACCCATAGATGGGAAGGTGCTATACCAACCCATAGTTGGGTTGTTTTTAACCCAACATTTTTTAGTGTGTAGAAAACCCCCACAGCTCAGATTAGAGATGAAACCATAATAAATCCAGTTATAAATACATCAAAAGTCAAATTTGACATCTGTTTGATCTTTTGATTTACACACACCTCTGACATGTCAATCAAGGGTGACAGGACAATCTGACACAAGGATATGATACAACTATTGATAATAAAGTTGAATCTAATCTAATCTTAAGGACCACTGTAGCACTGTTAACAACAGTATTTACTCCATGACACAAACAGAGACACATGAACACACAAGGACTGACTTAAAATAGTAAACTTTATGTTTGTCTTGAAAGTAATCAAATACAGTCATCAACATTTAAAAGGCTATTTAGATAAGGTATTCTGTAGTCAGAAACTTTTTTTGTAATGTTAAAATGTGGGGCCAAATCATTGTAGATTAATAGTCACTTGTTAAAATTTCAGATCAAACATAATACAGTCTGGTTAAACATTACACAAGAATTCCATGACATTTCATGACAACATAATTACAAGATACAATTCCCGGCGTACTATTAGACCAAATAAAATGTACATTCAGAGTGCTATGTTGGTATCTGTTTTTGTTTTTCTGCTAGCAGAACATAAAATAAATGTATCAAAGTACAAATATCTGATTAAAAAAAAATACTATAGATTCTATATATACTATATGAATTCCAAATAGTTATTTTCTTTCCTTTAAAAAAAAAGGGCAATATGCAGCAGGTGCTTGAATATAGAGACAGTTCTAAATAAACATCAATATAAACAGATGTGCACATCTAAACAGACCCATATAAGGACCAATTATCACTATTAAATTGTTGTTTACCAGCATACATAGTATGCATATCTGTTGTTGAGTAGTACCTAAAGCACATATTAATACCTTACTCTGCATTTCCACATTTTAGATCCCTTAATTCTACCCTATACATAAACTTTACAACTACCTTACAAACTAAAAAGAAACAGTTAATAATTAAATATTTTCTACTACTGTTTACAATTGTCACGTGTTGTGTTAGTTTGAATGTTGTATTGCAGTGTTTCTAATGTGATTAAATCATTGAATGACAATATACAATGTTTAATGCTGGACATTTTCCTCAGTTAAGATTTTCATCAGACTGTCTCTGTATCTTTTATATGGAAATGTGTAATGGTTCACCTAAAAAAGACAATTAACACACATTAAGTCAACATTTAATTAATGTGTAAAGCTCTGCTTGGTTTAATATAAAAAAAGAAGAAAAACAGAAAAGGCAGAACAGTGTAAAGAGAAAATGATTTGTTTACCTGCAGAGCTTTCATCATCAGATTTACAGCTTCTCCAAAGGAAGAAGGCTGCCAAAATCACAGCCATCATGAAAACAGTGGCTATCGCAGATGTGAAAGCATACCTGAGGAATATTTATTAATATCAAATTTTATTAGAAATGAAACATTTACCAAAAATTTGTTTTTTGCAAAGCAAAGAAGATTAAAAAAAAGATAAACTTACAAGGTTATCGGTGGCACTTTCCCTAATGGAGAAAAGAAAGGGCAAGAATAATAGCATTTATCAAAAGTATTTATCAATACCTAAAGTTTTGTTTCAGCCATTACTATTTGCCAATGTATATCACTGCCATGAATAAAATGATGTGTTATCAGGGTTTATGATTTTATGAGCCCACCCTTAATTTTTATAGAGAAAATTAATTGAAAGTCCTGTAATAATACTTTCACTTTAGTTGCCTTTAGTGTGCAACCCTTATGATGTGAAACATTATATTTCAAAGTTACTTGGGGGAACCCAATAGTAACAAATGTTTTTAGAATGAATGCAAATGTTATGCGAGCAAATGTAAAAGTATTAAAATAATTTTCCTACAATGTTTCTTTATGAACAATTTGTACTAAAGATACTAAAGTTGCTAAACATACATTAATGGAGGAAATTCAATAATGTATATAAAAACTGATAAAAGATTAACTGCTACTTTTCCCTAAATAAATTCCTAAGTTGCTGCTTATTAATACATAGTTAATGTAGTTAATTATACTTACTGGCACACTGTGTGTCTGAAAACTGCATGCACGGGGAAACAGTGATCTCTCCAAGTTCTATGGTTTGAAATAAAAAGTTGTATTGTTATTAGAGCAATATATCCTATTTCAAATCTTAGATGTTTAAACATGAATTAAATTAATTGTTGCATACCTTCACATATGCGGCATGGCTGACATATAGCAGCCATGTACTCTGTAGGTCCTCCAGAGCAGTTCTGGAAAACAAACTTACCTGTAGGTTTGAATTAGATTTAGTGATTCACAATGTTGACCTAAATTGTCAGATTTTTTATTATAATTTAGTCTGTGGAACTCACCTTCTTCGCAGTTAAAGCAGCACAGCGATTCTTGGACTTGGAAATGGTTCTCTGGGCATGTTACTACACATAAAGTACAAAATGCAGCCACAAATATTGCCCGGAGCTTTAATGAAAATACATTTATTTTTCAGTGTAAGTCTCAAATTACATGTATCTAAATCAGGGATAAGGAACAGTGCAAGAAATGAGAACAACAACAACTACAACAAAAATGTGTTTTGGAAAATAAAACAGGAACAAAATCCTTTTCAGTCATTCCAGAGTTAAAAGATTGTATTGAAATGCGTGTTACCGGTTAGTAATTGTATCGTATTGTTTTAATATATATATTTTTAATTAATCCAACAACTAAAGATGGTCTAAAACTTCCAATTTTAAGTAAATATGTATATATTTATACTAAATTGTAGTTGACAATTAATGTTTTTGTTGTTGTTGTTGTTGTTGTTTTTTTTTACATTAAATAGAAAAAGGTAAAAACATAAATACTTACCAACACACATTTGGTGTCTGGCGGGTTCATCGTAGGTTTCATATGGTTTTCTCACCATTATTGATCCTCGACTCTCCGCTTTTAAACAGAGCACTGACGTGTTTAAGGAGTGGCCAAAACATGTTCTTGCAAACCATTTATTATCACATCTAAAAATAGCTATTTGACATTTTGTGTGTTTCTTAAAAATATATATAATATGCATATAGGAAATCATTACAGTGATTATGATTGATTTTATGGTTTTCACTTATAAACTTAAATATGAACAGCACTGAAAAAACATACTTAGAAACTATATATAAAAAATTATATACATTTCAGTTATATATCAGTTGAATGATCCAGTGCTTATGATCCGAAAGATATTGTCTATTATCTGTGTATATTATTTTTTTATATATATATTTATCCAGCAAAATCAGAGTATTCAAACATTTATATTTATAGATATAATTAATATAATATTTTTTTACAGAGAACATTTGTGTTTAATTTTTATATACTGTAGAACCAAAACAAAAACAGAACAAAGACCAGTGAATGAAGTTAGTTGAACAAACTTGAGTTTCAGAATAGGTTTAGAACAAACAAAACACAACAAATCCAACATGGTTGTGACAGTTGGTTTTGTTGGTTCCTGTCATGCTTCTTTTGACCCTGTCAAATGTGTTCATTGGCTAGTCTGTCTTGTGACCCCCTTTTTGTTTGGTATATATACCCCTCATGTTCCCATTGTCTCTTGTCTAGCTTTGTTTCCTGTAATCCTCTGTTGGTGAGTTAATTGTTTATTGTCAAGTCTTTGTTTGTTTGCATGTTCTGTTTCATTTTTATGTTCAGTAAATGCTGTACTTGGGTTCTTATACTCGCCTTCAGTGGGTCCCTTGTTACAGAAAGCTTGACAACGCAACCAAGCCTTCAAGGACTATGTGGAAGATTTCTGTAACCTATGTTATCAAGTGGACTTCAGTAATACTGCTCTCAAGGACATTTTCCATTTTGGCCTGAAAGAGGAAATCTCTCAGTTAATGCCACCACATACCCAACACTGGAATCAAGAACAATAATTAATTTCGCTTTGCATGTGGCTCTTCATTTAATGTAGGTGACGTCAAAGAGAAATATGGCATCATTCCAGAGCTTCGTCCTATCATGCCTGCCGAGCCAGGGCCTGCTCACGTCACACCTGTCAAGCAAGGGCATGTTCATGTAATGTCAAATGAGATTTAAATGCCACTGAAGTCTCACATCTTGCACTGCAGATATCAACATGACATTTTAGTTCAACACCCGACAAAGTAGGCCTAACTACACATTTGTTATGTCTGTAAGTGTGCCACTTAAACATTGACATTTTTTGAAAAGTCTGACTGCAATCTGGCAAAACACACTTAAAGGTTAAATTAAGTGTATTTTTATGAATTCTCATGTGCCCTATGTATGTCACTATTGTGGCACAGTTATGACAACCCATTCTCATTTCAAAGGCGTCAAAAACCGAAGCATGGTCAAGCGCCTTTAGTGTCACTTTTATGACGCCAAATGTGCCTCTCGGCATCGCAATATCGACACACTACGACCTTCATTGCTTTCAGTGAGAAGCATTTGGCATCAGTATTCGGACGAGAGGGCATGAGATGTTTATCACTATGAAATCACGTTCAAGAAGTTTCATTCAGCACACATCGCGATACTTGCCATCAGTTCCACAGTTTGGGTGAGTAGTCGTAAATTAGCTCTTTTAATGCCTGTTATAAAAAAGTATTCTGCTTCTTTATCAATCAGATTAGTGCCATATGTTTAATCGCTGTGTTATATCGGTCATCCCCGGCTGTCCTTGAGTTTCATTGCGTTTAACTAAATGAACACAGACGTTAACTAGTGTGATTAAACTCTATCTGTCACGTGACATGCCATAGACCTTCGATCCGTTTTATATTAATTTCAGGTTCAAAGATGTAAGTTGTATTTGTAGTAAAATCATGGTAATCACGACACTTAGAATAGTAACAAATGAAATTTGAAGTTAAAACACAGTAAACGGATATTTACCATGTTTTTTTTACCACAGTACCTGTAGTTTTACTATGGTGTATTAATAATCAATACAACAATACAATAATCACCAAACCAGCTATGTTTGTATCACTGTAATGTTAGTGTTTTTATGTGCTTTTATATGACAGATATCACAGTAATCATATGTTCTGTACCATGCTTTTAATACCTTTTAATGTAAATCCAAAGAATAAAACATAATAAAAATAAATAAATAATACAAATTGTATTTTTCCATCTTGCAGTTCATTCATATCAGTTTATATCTAAATATTTAGATATATTATTAAGATTCTGTATATAATTCAATTTTATTTTCTCTCCCCTTTTTTATTATTTGTATTTTTATTTTTAGCTGAAAAAACGTAAAGGAAGCAGTCAGCCCAGTGTGTTTGTGGAGAGGTATTCCTTCAGAAATGGAGAAGACAGAAAGCTGCGGAGATAGACATTTGCAGCAGTAAGTCTGTGATAGTTTGTCCCTTTCATCAAACATTCCTGCTGTTATAATAATATAATAATCATGAGGCCCATTTGCCCAAGGACTCCTCCAGGCTCCCTCGTCCATCCAGACAAACCTGGGTCAGCTTCCGTCATGGACTTCCGGGTCTCCGGCTTCACCTCGACCCTCCACCTGGCTCCTCCCTTCCTTCAGTTACCCTGTCATCCTCGCTCGTCCCATCGTCGCCCTGGTCAGCCAGGTCATCTGCTCCGCCTCTAGCACGCGAGCCAGCCACTCCGCCTTGGGCTTCCAGACCGACGATGTCGATCTGGCCTGTTGATCACTCTGCTCCGCTGGTTCTGTCGTGTACCCTGGTTCTGCCTCTGTGGATCGGCCTCGGGATGTCGCCCAATCCCCCTGTCAGAGCTCCTCCCTGGTTCCTCCCACTGTCAGCTCCACCATGGTGTTTGGGTCAAGTCAAGTCACCTTTATTTATGTAGCGCTTTAAACCAAATACATTGCGTCAAAGCAACTGAACAACATTAATTAGGAAAAGAGTGTGTCAATAATGCAAAATTTTAGTTAGAGGCAGTTCATCATTGAATTCAGTGATGTCATCTCTGTTCAGTTAAATAGTGTCTGTGCATTTATTTGCAATCAAGTCAACGATATCGCTGTAGATGAAGTGACCCCAACTAAGGAAGCCAGAGGCGACAGCGGCAAGGAACCGAAACTCCATCGGTGACAGAATGGAGAAAAAAACCTTGGGAGAAACCAGGCTCAGTTGGGGGGCCAGTTCTCCTCTGACCAGACGAAACCAGTAGTTCAATTCCAGGCTGCAGCAAAGTCAGATTGTGCATAAGAATCATCTGTTTCCTGTGGTCTTGTCCTGGTGCTCCTCTGAGACAAGGTCTTTACAGGGGATCTGTATCTGGGGCTCTAGTTGTCCTGGTCTCCGCTGTCTTTCAGGGCAGTAGAGGTCCTTTCTAGGTGCTGATCCACCATCTGGTCTGGATACGTACTGGATCCGGGTGACTGCAGTGACCCTCTGATCTGGATACAGACTGGATCTGGTGGCTATGGTGACCTCAGAATAAGAGAGAAACTAATATTAGCGTAGATGCCATTCTTCTATTGATGTAGCAAGTACATAGGGTGTTATGGGAAGTGTTTCCGGTTCCGGTTTACCTAATTAATGCAGTCTAAAAATCCTTTAACGGATTTGGATATTAAATGCATATTAGTATGTTATGTGTATGCCAGGTTAAAGAGATGGGTCTTTAATCTAGATTTAAACTGCAAGAGTGTGTCTGCCTCCCGAACAATGTTAGGTAGGTTATTCCAGAGTTTAGGCGCCAAATAGGAAAAGGATCTGCCGCCCGCAGTTGATTTTGATATTCTAGGTATTATCAAATTACCTGAGTTTTGTTAATTATAATGTAAGATTATAATATAAAAGGAGCTCATTCAAATACTGAGGTGCAAAACCATTCAGGGCTTTATAAGTAATGAGCAAAATATTTTAACATCTATACGATGTTTGATAGGAAGCCAGTGCAGAGTAGACAGGACCGGGCTAATATGGTCATACTTCCTGGTTCTAGTAAGAACTTTTGCTGCTGCATTTTGGACTAGCTGTAGTTTGTTTACTAAGTGTGCAGAACAACCACCCAATAAAGCATTACAATAATCTAACCTTGAGGTCATAAATGCATGGATTAACATTTCTGCATTTGACATTGAAAGCATAGGCCCTAATTTAGATATATTTTTGAGATGGAAAAATGCAGTTTTGCTAGAAACGTGGCTTTCTAAGGAAAATTGCGATCAAATAGCACACCTAGGTTCCTAACTGATGACGAAGAATTGACGGAGCAACCATCAAGTCTTAGACAGTGTTCTAGGTTATTACAATTGGAGTTTTTAGGTCCTATAATTAACACCTCTGTTTTTTAAAGAATTTAGCAGTAAGAAATTACTCGTCATCCAGTTTTATATATTGACTATGCATTCCATTTGTTTTTAAAATTGGTGTGTTTCACCGGGCCGCAAAGAAATATAGAGCTGAGTATCATCAGCATAACAGTCAAAGCTAACACCATGTTTCCTGATGATATCTCCCAAGGGTAACAAATAAAGCGTAAAAAGTAGCGGCCCTAGTACTGAGCCTTGAGGTACTCCATACTGCACATACTCTTCATTCACTGCTACGAACTGATGGCGGTCATATAAGTACGATTTAAACCATGCTAATGCACTTCCACTGATGCCAACAAAGTGTTCAAGTCAAGATCCAATAAAACTAATAGAGAGATACACCTACGATCAGATGATAAGAGCAGATCATTTGTAACTCTAAGGAGAGCAGTCTCAGTACTATGATACGGTCTAAATCCTGACTGGAAATCCTCACATATACCATTACATTTTTCTCTAAGAAGGAATATAATTGTGAGGATACCACCTTTTCTAGTATCTTGGACAGAAAAGGGAGATTCGAGATTGGTCTATAATTAACTAGTTCTTTGGGGTCAAGTTGTGGTTTTTTGATGAGAAGCTTAATAACAGCCAGTTTGAATGTTTTGGGGACATATCCTAATGACAATGAGGAATTAATAATAGTCAGAAGAGGATCTATGTGTGGCGAGTGGGGCGGGGCAGAGAGGCGTGGGAACGAGGAGTGAGGCCGGGTGTAGTGATTGGAGATGAGCTACACCTGCGCCCCACCGCCAGTATCGAGTCCCACATAGGAGATGGAAGGATATAAAACTGGAACGACGACCGTGAAGGACGAGAGAGGACCAGGCCTGGGACATTAGTTTATGTGTTTGCTTTTTATTTGTGCGCGTCAGTCGCCGTGAGGGGCTGACGCGCTGTTTTGTATTTATTTTGAATATTAAAATTATGTTTTGATTGTGCGCCGGTTCCCGCCTCCTTCTTCCCGATGTATGTGGAGTTTTTATCATTACACTATGACTTCTGGAAGAACCTCTTTTAGGAGCTTAGATGGTATAGGGTCTAACATGTTGTTGGTTTAGATGATTTAACAAGTTTATACAATTCTTCCTCTCCTATATTAGAGAATGAGTGGAACTGTTCCCTCAGGGGGTCTATAGTGCACTGTCTGATGTGATACTGTAGCTGATGGCTGAATGGTTGCAATTTAATCTCTAATAGTATTGATTTTAGAAGTAAAGTACAGTAGTTCATAAAGTCATTACTGCTGTGGTGTTGGGAAATGTCAACACTTGTTGAGGCTTTATTTTTCGTTAATTTAGCCACTGTATTGAATAAATACCTGGGGTTATGTTTGTTTTCTTCTAAAAGAGAAGAAAAGTAATCGGATCTAGCAGCTTTTAATGCTTTTCTGTAGGATATGTTACTTTCCCGCCAAGCAATACGAAATACCTCTAGTTTTGTTTTCCTCCAGCTGCGCTCCATTTTTCGGGCTGCTCTCTTTAGTATTTAGTATAATGAGTATGCTCATTATACCATGGTGTCAAACTGTTTTCCTTAACCTTCCTTAAAGGGTTAGTTCCCCCAAAAATGAAAATTATGTCATTAATAACTCACCCATATACTGTTCCAAACATGTAAGACCCCCTTTTATCTTCGGAACACAGTTTAGGATATTTTAGATTTAGTCAGAGAGCTCTCAGTCCCTCCATTGAAGCTGTGTGTACGGTATACTGTCCATGTCCAGAAAGGTAAGAAAAACATCATCAAAGTAGTCCATGTGACATCAGAGGGTCCGTTGGAATATTTTGAAGCATCAAAAATACATTTTGGTCCAAAAATAGCAAAAACGACGACTTTATTCAGCATTGTCTTCTCTTCTGTGTCTGTGTGAGAGAGAGTTCAAATCAAAACATACGGTTCGCGAACGAATCATTCAGTTCACCAAATCGAACTGAATCGTTTTAAACGGTTCACATCTCTAATATGCATTAATCCACAAATGACTTGTTAACTTTTTTTTAAATGTGGCTGACACTCCCTCTGAGTTCAAATAAACCAATATCCCGGAGTAAATCATGCACTCAAACAGTACACTGACTGAACTGCTGTGACGACGAACACCGAGCCAAGCCAGATAACGAACAATAGACTCGTTCACGAGTGAAGAACCGGTTGCATCGGTGTTCGGATCACCAGTAGTTCTTTCGGACAGTTCGATTCAATAAACCGGTTGAAGAAAACGGTTCACCGGTTCTTTTGCACTCGACATAATGGCGTCATTTGCGACGATTGCCCTTGATTCAAGCCCTCGGTTTACCTCCGCTCATAAGACTAGCACAGAATCAGTTCAGTTCAGACGCTCTGTGTGTCGGTCTGCTTCACGCTGAATCACACATGCGCAGTATCATCAGCTCCTCGGTTCACGAATCGGACGCGTTTGACAGAAACGGTTCTTGACTCGTGAACGAGTCAATGTTTTGTTTGTTATCTGGCTCGGCTCGGTGTTCATCTTCAGTTCTCTCTTCACAGCAGTTCAGTCAATGTACTGTTTGAGTACATGAATTACTCCAGGATATTGATATATTCTGAGGTTTTGGATATGCTAAGGAATTTGGATACATCAGGAAGATAACTTAAAAAGCAGTCTTTTGTGGTAGAAGTGATGGTTCTTCGATACTTGTAACAAGAAGTAGAATTTACAATTTTGGCTATATGAAGTTTGCACAGAACTAAATAATGATCTTAGATATCATCACTTGGCTGAATAATTTCAACACTATCAACATCAATTCCATGTGACAGTGTTAAATCTAGAGTATGATTTTGACAATGAGTAGGTCCTGAAATGTGTTGTCTAACACCAATAGAGTTCAGAATGTCTATAAATGCTGATCCCAATGCATCTTTTTCATTATCAACATGGATATTAAAATCAACAACTATTAAAACTTTATCTGCAGCCAGAACTAACTCGGATGTAAAATCACCAAACTCTTTAATAAAGTCTGTATGGTGCCTAGGTGGCCTGTATACAGTAGCCAGTACAAACATAACAGGTGATTTATCATTAACATTTGTTTCTCTGGATAATGTTAAATGAAGCACCATTACTTCAAACGAGTTATACTTGAAGCCTGCCCTCTGAGAAATCCTGAAAACATTATTATAAATTGATGTCAGGAGAAATGGGCAGGATTCAAATGCGGGTTTACACAAGGCTTTATTTAAAGCAGAGGAGTCAGAGCAGATGAGTCACGTTCACTGGATTACTCGTAGTGACTGGATGAATAGTCGAAGCATCTGAAACACGGCCAATGAGTAACACTCCACGGCAATTCGTATGACCGCTGAGACCGGAGTGATGAGGACAGGAATCTTCCAAGAGCTCTGCGCTTTGAAAGAACAGGGGGCAGAGAGATCAGCTAAACACACTGGAGCCTGAGGACAAGACACGACAAAGGTGAGTGCTAAGAACAGCTAGAAGATCCGAGCTATTGAAACGAGTAACAACAGTCTGACAATAGGCAGAGAAACACAGGGAATGATAAAGGTGTAAAATTAGAAGAACATAGAAAACAGGTGGCGAGCAATTAAGGTTCACAACACAGAAACAAGGAGGGCGGGGAAAACTCAAACAGGTAGACACGGTGAGCTGACAAGTGATAAACACACACACCAAAAAAGGCAGGTGATTAGCCCCGAGACCCGACAATTGAAGCAACACCTCCACATTTGCCTTTTTAGAAGCGGCTTATGTTTATAACAGTAATCTTGTGGGGTTGACTCATTTAAAATAATGTAATCATCAGGTTTTAGCCATGTTTCTGTCAAACAGAGCACATCTATATTATGATCAGTTATCATATTATTTACAAAAAAGTGTTTTCGTAGAAAGGGATCTGATATTCAATAAGCCAAGCTTTATTATTTGTTTATCCATATTGCTTCTGTTTTTTATTTGTTGAACCTCAATTAAATTGTTAATCTTAACTTGGTTTGGACGTTTTTTGTATTTTCTAGTTCGGGGAACAGACACAGTCTCTATAGTGTGATATCTAGGTGAAAGTCTCTATGTGCTGAGAATTAACTGACCTCTGTGACGGGAGGCAGCTAGCAGACGGTCGGTTTAGCCAGTCTGTCTGCTTCCTGACCTGGGCCCCAGTTAGTCAAGTATAAACACTGAGACTATTTGCCATATTTCTAGAGAGAAGAGTGGCGCCACCCCAGGAGGGATGAAGATCATCTCTTTCCAACAGGTCAGGTCTGCCTCAAAAGCTTGTCCAATTGTCTATGAAACCTATGTTATTCTGTGGGCACCACTTAGACATCCAGCCATTGAGTGATGACAATTTGCTATGCATCTCATCACCACGGTAAGCAGGGAGGGGACCAGAGCATATTACAGTGTCTGAAATCGTGCTTGCAAGTTCACACACCTCTTTAATGTTATTTTTAGTAATCTCCGACTGGCGAAGTCGAACATCATTAGCACCGGCATGAATAACAATCTTACTGTATATACGTACATGTGGCAAGAGGTGCAAATAACAATAGCAGGAGAAGCCATTACTCACCGTGCTTGATTAAATATTCTCACTGCGGTTGTTTGATGAACTTGTGAAAAACTGGAGCGAGGGAGAGGAGAGGAGAAAAGAAAACGCTAATGACAAGCTAACAAGTGCTAACGCTTTGCAGGTGTACTGCACTCACGGATATAAAATAAAAGTGAACGATCAAAGTTAATCTGATAAGATTGATCGATAACATCAGAAATATGGTGTGAATTAAGTTATAAGTTTCTAGAGAAAAAATGAAATAAAAACAGCTACACGGAGCTACGATTACCTACAGAAGGCCAACAGGAAGTAGAGAAAACACTGTCCAACCAAGGAAGTAGAGAAAACACGGTCCACTGGCGTGTACCCTGGAGGGGGTTGGGGGTGGCGGGTGGGGGGTAGTGTCAGGATCCTGCTCGGTTAAGCACCCACACCTGTTGCAGATTAACGATCTCATCAAGACACAGTATAAAAGCACTCTCAGTACCTCAGTTCCGGGTCAAGCTTCGATAAGGATCCAACAGGAATCGACCTCACGATCTTGTCTCCAACTCACCTGGCTTCCACAGAAGCGGAATTCACCGGGTTTCCATGAACACAAACTCCACAACCCCGCACCAAGATTTCCCTGACTCACCTCTCACGAACTTTGTAAATAAAGCACTGTGTTGAATTCACTAACCTTAGCCTCCGTGTGCCATTCTGTGTACTATCCTGACAAGTAGAACATGGAACCTACAATAAAAAAAAAAAAGTACTGTCCACTTTTTAAAATCATAGATAATAAATGAGATTTTAGACCACTGACGTAAAGTGTTTCTAGTTTAAATTTCAGAAATCGCCTTACAACTGCCTGACAGCCTTTTACAAAAATTAACTATGGTTTTATTACAGTAACCACAGTATTTGTAGTAAAACTGCAGTACCCACAAATTTACTATGGTAATAATAATAATAATTCATGTTAGTACTTATGTTGCACCATGTTTATTTTTCATGAGGTATACTTAAAGGTGCACCTTTTTAACTTATCTACCCTTAAAGTATGCATACTTGTATGGTGCTAATATGCTCCTTTTAGTTCGGTAAAACTGGCAAGATATTCACAAATCTTGCCAGTTTTACCGAACTGCTCCTTTTTAGAGGTACAGGTGCACCTTTGATGTTACTGCCCCAGTAAAGGGCTAAAATACTATAAAAAAAAGGCAGATGAAATAAATAATAATAACATTTAAATTAAAATTATAATATTAAGTTTGTATAATTACTGTTTATATTATTTTAATAATTCAAATGATCTGTTTAGTTTAGAGGCATCGGTATCTATATTGACGATACTAGGCTTGAAAATATCGGTATCTGATCGAAAATAAAATAACAGTTTTTTTTGTTTGTTTGTTTGCTTTTTATTTCCAGCATATAAATGTATTTAACAAATGTAAACTACAACAAAGAAATACAAAATATACAGTATAAATAAATAAATAAATACAAATAATTAACAGAAAAAAGAACAAGTATGAGATCATCATATAAATAACATAGAAGCTTCACAAAGAGACTTAGTGCGTTTTGCTTTACTGTTTTTCAACCCAAGTAGTCTACCTGCGTTTCTATTTTGCTCATGAACACTTTTAGTGACGTTGCAGCAAGTGTGCGCGTTCTCGTGGAGCTTTTCCGGTGGCGTTTCCTGTGTTTGTAAACTGACTTGAGTGGGAATAAAAGAGCGAAATAGAGCAGAACTAAGGTAAGATGTACGCGCACTACGCGTAGTGTTTCAATAGAAACGATTATTACTGCTCTTTTATCGCTCGGGTTGATGTGCTTTGTTGCGCCTTTAGAGGCCTCGAGAGATAACCGTTAGGGATTTGATAATAGAAAGCCATATATGCACGAAACACACATGGACGCGTTTAAAATAAACTCCAGATACTGATGGGAGTTTAATAGGGTTTGAAATAACGAAGCTCGACTGAATGAATGGGTTGTAAAATGAGGATTGATGGCTCGCCAGCGAGCTGGGATGCTTTCTTCATGCGTGCTGTGTAGAAGTTATCCTTTCATCTGCCTACATTTATTTCAGCGTGCATGAATGTATTCGGTGTCGGCTGTTAAACGCATAATTTAAGTCCTCTGCCTCTTGCAGTACTCGGTTTTTTTAAGCCTGGAGTCCACCAGCAGCACACTTTGTGGGTGTCTTCCATTAGCTAACTGTTAAAACACCTCAGTCGAGTCCAGAGCACTTCATTACATGGTGTGGATTTGTCGGATGAATGAAGAAGGTTAAGAGAAACAGATCTAAAACTTCATATCCTAATAAATGCCTTCCTGTTTAAAGGGGCATTATTACACCGCTGATCAAACGCACGCGGGATTTTAGTTGATTGATGTTACTACTAGACACACAGTCTTTGAATTAAAATACTACAAAGATGTCTTTAATTTGTTTATAAACAATCTAATGCATTTGTATGGTACTCAATTTAGTATACTACTAGAAACATATATTTAACATTTTAGAAAGCTGATACCAAAGCAGTGATCCAGGAGAGCACTAAGCATGAATTTGGGAAAATCACTGTTGCATGGATTGTTGCTTTTAATAAAATGATGACAACAACAATATAAGAAACTATTTGCCAATAAATCGTGTTACAGATGCCTAGCAGTTTAGCGAATCAATGTCCAGGTGTGTGTTCATTGGCACTTTGCAGGAGCTTCAAAAATGCTTTATCCTGGTGAAATTTCAAGTCAAAAATGTCCATTTAGTAATTTTCATTTAAGTCAAAGTATACACTGGTGTTTATCAAAATATTTAGCGTATGCGTAGCCTTTCAAAGTGTAGTCCATTTGATTTAATGTGCAAAAACGTTTTGGTCCATGCGCACAAACTCGTAAGTGTGTTCTTTGTTGTCACTGTTTGGTTTCATCTTCAACCGAAACAATGGTCTGTTAAACTTACCACCTTTTTCCCAACAAATCTAGTGATTATTTTAGTCAATATTATGGCAGGAAAGCAGCGTTGCCATATTAGCATCTGCTCTGGCTCTTGGTTGAGTTTTTGTGTGAATCATGACAGATAAGGAAGCAATGACGAGGATCTGGCTACGAACCAAACATCGGACCAAATGGTCTGTCTGTTTTGTAATTTTGAAGTCGGATCCCAAGGATGTTATCTTTAGAGATGCTCATTTTACCAAGCATGCAGAGCACCATTTTATTAGGTCTCTTTTGAAAGAATTCACACTCAGGCTCAAGGTTTTTGGGATAAAGTCTAACTTTCACTATGCCTAGGAGCCAGAGCTGCTGTCAAATTGGCATGAATGTATTCTGTGAGACACACTTTAAACACAAATTGACACATTTCTGTAATCAACATTATCTAATATTTACGTCCCACACAGTTTGAGTTTTAGGCCTAGTAATCTCAATGTATGTGTTTGAGTGCTTCCTCCAGTGGATGAGAGCCTGTAATTGTTGTTTCTCACCCTGATCAGTCTTACAACACTTGCTGTATTTCCTTTGTGGATGTCTCATGTTTCTACTCTAATTCATCTTTGTCACCGCAAAGAAAAGACATTGCTGCCCCATGGTAGAGTCCGCTGAGACTTGCGTGACACTTGGTCCAAACTGACGTCTCATCTGCACATCACGTCTCTCAACCGCTGTCCTCCACCATGTCACACATACCCGGCAGCTCGGTCCGGGACCACATGAAATGGGTTAGTTCTCCAAACGTTTCACGCTGCAGGACATCTTATTTTCCTCTCTGGGCTTATTCGATTTTGGATTTTCGCTTTAAATCTTGATCCAAATCCCTTAGTGTTTACACTTGCACCAACAACAGCTCTTGTATTCTTTGTCTTGATGTTGTTTTGTAAAGGCAGGGCTGTTGGGATGTGAAGCGGTGCTGTCCAGCATGGCTCTGATGCAGGCCAGCTCTATCGCCGCTCCTAAGAAAATGATGTCGCCCTTGGGTCCGGCTTCAGGCCACGGTTCAGCTCAGAGGGATGCTCCGGACCGTGGGACGCACGGACACATGGTCTTACCAACGAGCATGACCTGCCCTCCACTGGTTAGGAGACACCGCCAAGCTATAGATTACTGAGTAGAGTTGCAAATGAGTTATAATGGTTAAATTGGTGATTTTGTGGTTATTTTTATATTGGTTATTTCGGAAAAAAACAAAACACTCATAACTAATTTTCATGAAACGGCTAAAGACGCATCTTGCATATAATAAAAAATCGTCTTTTAACAGCACTTGTTGTCCTTCTTTATTGTCCTCATTTGTAAGTTGGTTTGGATAAATGATGTATTGTGTTTGTGTGTCTGTAGCTTCTGCGGAAGGAGGCTGATTTTACAGCTTCCCGACTGCTGGATGAGAAAGAAGTGAGACCCGATGAAGACATGCAGCTGAAGAAAAAGAACAGGAAGTCAGGAACACCCTCAAAAGTGAGAGAGCAGGAGGGGCAAGCGGGGAAGGTCAGTGTGTGGGGGTAAAGTTTGTCTGAATACACTGCTTTCTGGGACACATTTTCAGTGTTATTCAGTCGTGTGAGAGGCTTAATGAAGAATATTGTACAAAATATATATATATTTCTTCAACTGTGACATTACAAGCATTTCTCCGGGCTGTTCCTGTATGAAAATGGTGTGTCTGTGGTGTTGTGGGGGAGGAGGTGGCTGGTTTTGGTCGGGGGGTGGGGTGCTCTTTAAAGGGAGGGGAACGCTGTAGCACAATAACTGTTATTGTGTCTTCACAGCACCGGTGTCTGTCTGCTGGGATTTAAAGGGCTGGGATTTATAGGAATCAAGCATATCTGCTTCTTTTGAAGTGTGGTACTTGGCTAGTTAGTTTAAGTTTAGGGTCCTTTATGTGTGTTTTTTTTTTTTTTTTTTTTTCGTGCGAGTCCTGTCTATATATGTCTTTTTATACTCTGCATTTAAAGGAATAGTTCACCAAAAAAAGGAAATAGTTTAATTTATTCACTGTCATGTTATTCCAAACCTGTATCCATTTGTCTTTATTTTGCAGAACATATATTAAGTGTTTGTGTGTGTGTGTGTGTTTTTCCCATTTAATAAAAGTTAATGTGGTTCAGTTTTCTTTTGGGCCCCTCTGGCTTTTATGAAATGTGCTCTTTTTTGTTCTGCAGAATAAAGAAAGTTATACAGCATTGCCGTGTGTAAATTCATTTTGGTATGAGCTATGCAATAATGTGCATTGCTCATCATTGAGTATTGCGCAAAAGAAGATATTTAAAAAGGAATATTACAGAATTGTCATACAATGATATTTGCCCCTTCTTTTCTGTGACTTGATTTCCCACGTGGGTGACTCATAACTGATTTCTACATTTCTAACTGGAATACATGGTTTTGTGCTGCAGGCATGGTTTTGTGTTTCCTGCATTTAATGGGAAATGTATGATGTATTTGAAACTGAAAAAAAAAAAAAAAAAGATGTAAACTGTTTTTGTAGTATGGATACAAAAAGTTACCTTTTTTAAAGAGTACATTATGAGTGAATAAAGACTCAGCCTGTTCCTCTCACAAAGCTGTGTAGCTTCAGAGGGTTTGGAATTTATATTTGGATAGTTTTTCTCATTATTTCGTTTTCTTCCATGTCCTTGCAAATTCCAATCCCTTGGAAAAAGCGATCAGTATAATTAAAATGTCTTCCATTCATTTTCCTGATAGGCGGTTGTGGATGAAAATGGAAATTGTCCACTTTCAAAAGTGCAGAAGAACTTTATCTGTGATCACTGTTACGGAGCGTTCAGGAGCGGATACCACCTGAAGAGACACATTCTCATTCACACTGGTATGAATCTCTGTATACTGCTCATGTTTGATTGTGGTGATGTGGTAATCACTGTTTAACACTTGAGTGTCTGCCTTTATCACAGGAGAAAAGCCGTTTGCTTGTGCTGTGTGTGACATGAGATTTATTCAGCGTTACCACTTGGAGCGACACAGCCTCACTCACACTGGTACGACTTGTTCCTCTGCATTTTGATTTGAAACTGTAATAGTTACCTTCGTATTTGTCATTTGACAAATGTAAATAATGTGCTTTTAGACGTAAGATAGTTTATTTGTATGTGAGTGATGAATTGTTGGACTCATAAGCTGCACTAGAATATTTATTTATTTTGTTTAAAATTGAACTAAATTCCATCGTTTAGATATATAATGTGAAAATATTTTTTTTGAATTCATGTTCTTGCCTTCCCCTGATTCAATACAGTAAGCATTTAATATTAATTTAAACTGAGCTGTAAGGTCAGGAGACACTAAAGGCTGATTTATACTTCGGCGTCGAACCAACGGCGTAGCCTTCGCATAGATACACATCCTAAAGCGTTGTCTGATGTGCACCTCTCCAAAATCGAACAGCGTGTCAATTCTGTGCGGACTGCAAGTGCTGTGATTGGTCTGCTAGAACCCCTCCCTCCCTATGTACTTGAGTTTTGTGTGTTTATGTGCACTTTAATATATTTTAATGTTACACCTTCTTATAGAAATAAAACAAAGCCAACAAGAAGTGTTTCCACATTTATTATACTAAATAGCATTGAAGTGAACAGCTAGTGAAATGTAATTTTTGATACAGCCAGAGATGGCAATAGAGAGGCCAAAGTTTTGTAGTGCAATTTTTATATCAAGTCTTCTCCCTGTACACTTACTGTTTGCACCTTAGTTAAATGACTTAATGTTTGGCTTCAGCTTGTTTCCCAAGCGGTGATCGGACACATTTGATCAAAAGCCAAGTTCACACTACATGACTTTAAATGTTAGCAGATCGCTGGGCTGTTCAGTCTTGAAGTCGTTGTGCTGTGACGCATAATAACATTTGAAACAAGAGTTGTTTATTTGAAAATGAATGTGGGGAAGGAATTGGCGAGCATTGTTGTGAAGCTCACTCAAAATCAAGTGACCTTCATTTGTGTAGCTCTTTATACAATACTGATAGTGTCAAAGCAGCTTTACAGAGTCATACAGGAAAATAGTTTGTCAATAACCCAGGAAGACAATAACAGAGTCACTTTTCCAGATAAAGTCAGTCCATTGATGATTCAGTGATGTCATCATCCAGTTCGGCTCTCTTCCAATACTGTCTGTGCAATCAGTCAAGTGTCACCATCTACGTAAGCAAGCCAAAGGCGACGGCGGCAAGGAAGCAAAACTCCATCTGTGACAGAAATGGAGATAAAACCTTGGGAGAAACCAGGCTCAATCGGGGAGGCAGTTCTCCTTGGGCTAGACAAAACCAGCATTGCATGGACAAAGGCACTGATCACCCACTGATTTGCCCCCGATCACAACCCGACCTGTCGTAAACTCGTTGATTTGTAAATCAGGCTAAAAATCCTGTAGTGTGGACTTGGCTTATGTTTCTTGAACTGCGTAAATCCTAACTAATTCTGTTACATTATGTACATCTGTACATTATTCTTAAGTAAGCACCAAAGCAAACATCATGCACTGTCTCTTGAATCAGTGAAACCCTTATGGCTATATGAAGCTTAAAGGGTTAGTTCACCCAATAATCAAAATTATGTCATTATTAACTCACCCTCATGTCGTTCCAAACCCGTGAGTCCTCCATTCATCTTTGGGACACAGTTTAAGATATTTTAGATTTAGTCCGAGAGCTCTCAGTCCCTCCATTGAAGCTGTGTGTACGGTCTACTGTCCATGTCCAGAAAGGTAAGAAAAACATCATCAAAGTAGTCCATGTGACATCAGAGGGTCAGTTAGAATTTTTGAAGCATAGAAAATACATTTTGGTCCAAAAATAGCAAAAACTATGACTTTATTCAGCATTGTCTTCCGTGTCTGTTATGAGAGAGTTCAAAACAAAGCAGTTTGTCATATTCGGTTCGAACAAATGACTCTTTCTCGAGTCAAGAACTGTTGCATCGGTTTTCGGATCACCAGTAGTTCTTTCGGACAGTTCGATTCAATAAACCGGTTGAAGAAAACGGTTCACTGGTTCTTTTGCGCTCGACGTAATGGCGTCATTGGCGATGATTGCCCTTGATTCAAGCCTTCGGTTTACCCGTGCTCATAACACTAGCACAGAATCAGTTCAGAATCAATCACCAAAAGAATCATTTCGGTTCAGACGCTCTGTGTGTCGGTCTGCTTCACGCTGAATCACACATGCGCAGTATCATCGGCTCCTCTGTTCACGAATCTGACGCGTCTGACAGAAACGGTTCTTAACTCAAATTACTCCGGGATATTGGTTTGTTTGAACTCAGAGGGAGTGTTAGACACATTAAAAAAGTTCACAGCTTAAGTCATTTGTTGATTAATGCTTAATGGCGACGCGGACCATTTAAAACGATGATTCGTTCGCCAACCGGATGTTACAAACGGCTTTCTGAACTCTCTCACAACAGACACAGAAGAGAAGACAATGCTGAATAAAGTCATAGTTTTTGCTATTTTTGGACCAAAATGTATTTTCTATGCTTCAAAATATTCTAACTGTCCCTCTGATGTCATATGCACTACTTTGATAATGTTTTTCTTGCCTTTCTGGACATGGACAGTAGACCGTGCACACAGCTTCAATGGAGGCACTGAAAACGGAGGTCTTACTGGCTTGGAACGACATGAGGATTAGTTATTAATTACCATATTTTCCGGACTATAAGTTGCACTTTTTTTCATAGTTTGGCTGGTCCTGCGACATATAGTCAGGTGCGACTTATCAAAATGAATTTGACATGAACCAAGAGAAAACATTACCGTCTCCAGCCACCAGAGGGTGCTCTATGCTGCTCATTGCTCCTGTAGTCTACACTGAGCAGCATAGAGCGTCCTCTTGCAGATGTAGATGGTAATGTTTTCTCTTGGTTCTAAATAAATGCGACTTATAGTCCAGTGCGAATTATGTTTTTTTACTCGTCATGACGTATTTTTGGACTAGAGCGACTTAAATTTCGGAAAAATACGGTACATAATTTTGATTATTGGGTGAACTAACCCTTTAATATTTGTAATGAGGACATTTCAGCAAGGTTTTGATTCTGTGTAGACGATGATTGAATTTGCCACTCTGTGCATTTAGGAGTGAAGCAGTTTGCTTGTTCCATGTGTGACATGCGGTTTTTCCAACGCTACCACTTGGAGAGGCACAGCCTCACTCATACGGGTACGTGTTGTCACATTGGACAATCCCTCAGTATTTACTTTTTACACATTAGCACTCTTTAAAAATGTTAAAGCAAAGTTTTATGAAACAAGCATCATCTTTATTTACATGACCTATAATTGATATCAAAGTGTTGCACAATTTGTTTTTTTTTTGAGAGGTTGTTTTCGATATATGTGACCCTGTATGTGAAATCCAGACTAAAGTTTCAATATCTATTTATGCGATAACAAGCATCAAAGTTTGATTTCAAACATTAATTTTATTATGATTTCAATCTTGTGTTAAAGATATAAATGTTTTTTTTTTTTTCACAGAATGTTCTACATCTTTATGAAGGATGATTTTATGTTGATGAAGAAAAATGACTTTAGCTGGGTTTTAACAGGCAGGGTCACATATGGTAAAAAATAGTGTGCTCTCATTAGTCTTTTTAATTATACAAACCCCAAAAATGGATACTCATAAACAGAGTTACAGATCATAGTGCGTCTACACAGAACAGAAACCTTTATTTTATTTGTTTTTTAAGGTCTCTTCACACCAATAAGAATGACACAAGTCTAAAATACCTGCTCTTTTGCACTAAAGCGCTATTCACTCCATGTTTTAAATATCTCTCTCTTTTTTTAAGCATTTGAGCAATTAGAAATGATGCTAAGAATATAGTACTACTACTAGGCTTTTAGACTAATTTGAAATGTCAGAATAACCTTTAGATCAATATTAATATGCATTTAATCAGATGAATGCTAGCAGTACTAGTTAGTAGAATTGCTGTACTTTTGAGTAAGCTGTCATATGATGTGCAGAACTACAATTTGAAGACCGTTTATTGATATTTTGTTCTACGTTTAGGGGTCAAACCATATGCTTGCACCATGTGTGACATGAGATTTTTCCAAAGATACCACCTTCAGCGACACAGCCTCATTCATACGGGTACAAGTCATCTCTACCCACTGCGCTGCTGCAACTTTCTGCATTGCTTTTGTTCGTTTGACTGACATTTTCGAACCATGCGGTGTTATGCTCACTCTGCAGCTCCTTTATGCTTTTGCTGAGCATTCCTGCATGTTGTCATGCACATAAACCTTGTTGCCTTTTTAGCATGCTAGATGTGTTCCTGGACCACAAAACCAGTCTTAAGTCTCTGGGGTATATTTGTAGCTATAGCCAAAAATGCATCATATGGTTCAAAATTATTGATTTTTCTATTATGGCAAAACATTTTAGGACATTAAGTAAAGATCATCTTCCATGAAGATATTTTGTGCATTTCCTTATTTTTTCAATTTAATTTTGACCATTTTGAAGGGAGATTTTCTCAATATTTAATTTTTTTTGCACCCTCAGATTCCAGATTTTCAAATAGTTGTATCTCAGTCAAATATTGTCCTATCCTAATAAACCATACATCAATGGAACCTTATTTATTCATCTGTCAGGTTTTGTATAAATCAATTTTGAACAATAGACTCTTATGACTGGTGTTGTGGTCCATGGTCATAGATATCGTCTGCATGACGCTTACTTCGTCTGTGAGGCAGTCCCTGGTGGAGCTTCATATTTAATATTCAGAAAAATTGCTTTTCTCTTTCACCTCTATCTTTGAAAGGAGCCCTGCTTATATTTGTTCTAAAAAAATTTTTAAGTTCACTTACAGACTTCATATGCCGCGTTTCCACCGAAATTACCTGGAACATTTGTACCAGGAACTTTTTTTCCCAGGAACTTTTTTCCCCCCAGACCTGTTGCTTTCTGCGTTTCCACCGCGGTGTAAAGTACCGGGAAGATTGGGCAAATAGACTGATGACGTAGGTCTGCGCATGTTTCTCAATACTATAGTACACTGATTTTGGAATAGTATTTACATCCTCGGTAGTTCAGACTTTGTGCATTCGACTCGGGAGTGTGATGTCCGCGACGACGCAAATCCGGTAATTCTGCAAACAGCAGCGTACTTGATAAGCTCAGTCAGCTAGCCTTGGCTACTGCTATTTTCCTCTGTATATTTACAATAAAACAAAACAGGATATCAAATACCACTGCCTCCTTTCGTTTTCATTTAAACATAATAACAGCTGCAGAAATGTAAGTTCAGGGATGTGTGTTTATTAGGGCTGGGATAAACGATTATTTTTTTTTTACGATTAATCTAGCGATTATTTTTCGGATGCATCGATTAATCTAACGATTAATTTTTTCAGACCGATTCGATTTTGATTATCTCCCCATTAATTGACTACTAACAATTTATACATGTTGATTTACATATCTGAATGAAAAAAAACATGAATTCCTTAACATTGCAATATATGTTTATTGCTATTAAAAATTATAAAATAAAAGACTGACTAAGAATGCATTACTTTGCACTTGTATAGAGATAGCATTCAATAAAACCTTGAAGCCTTGAAAATGCATAGCTTACTGAAACGAGCTTACTGACCACATAGGGCCTAGCTTACTGAAAAAAAGTTCTTCTTTCAGATGAAAATAACAACTTGATGTCTAGCATTCAATAAAAAATACTTGTTTAGAGCAATTGAAAGAATACAGTAACCAATGTAAACTTGAGGGCTTTAAGATAATGCAGAGAGTGCTTTTCCACAAAAAATTTACAGTGGGAGCCAGCAGCCTGTCATGGAGAAAAAAAAATCTCTGAATGCTCCACGTGAAACTTCTATCGTGTCTAATGATTTTGGTTAATATGCACGAGGGAGAGAGAGAGAGCGAGCAAGACAGCGCTCGTGTAGTTTGAAGACTGAGTGCGCGAGCGCGCGTGAAACTTTGTTTTTTTTCGCCCTTTTTCTATCGTGTTTAATGATTTTGATTAATATGCACAATGGAGAGAGAGAGCAAGAAGCGCTCGTGTTGTTTGAAGAATGTAAGCTCTCTCTCGTACGCACCCTGTCAGGCGCACCGTCAGGCGCCCTGTCATCACTCCCCAATCAAATAAGGCTTTGACAGTCGCCAAAAAAAAGATCAATGCAAACCCCTGGATTGGTTATATAACGCTGGACAGAATGTTGATCCGGCCATCGCGTATATTCAGCACACACAAGGTAAACGTTTTGCAAATGTTTTTTAGTGAAATAAAAACAGGTCGACAAATCGATGCGCATATTTTGCGTCTACGTATTTTTTGCGTCGACGTCATCGATGACCTCGACGCGTTGTCCCAGCCCTATTGTTTATATACACAGCCATTACAATAAAACGAAATATTACATAAATCTGTCTTTTTTTATTTTCATTTTAACATATAGATAAATTGAATACAGACCAAAGATCACCTGTTAGATTTATCCAAAACAAATTATATTTTATGTTTAACCACTAAAGAGACATCAGAGCCAGTGGCTCTCTCGCTGATCGCGTGGGGTTCACCGTCTCCGAGATCGGTGAAACACACTTTTAAATGGGTGCTGTTTTTATAAATAAACCACAGATTTGAGTTTTAAACTACATTCTCACCTGAAATACTTTTAAAATTACTTTTCATGACAAGAACAGTAATATTTTGAAAATGATCTGAATAAATGGTCGTTGAACCCAACCAATGCTGCGGCAACTCAACCAATCAGGATGTTTAGCGCCCAAGTCCCGCCCCCGAAAGTTCCGGAACTTTGAAAAAGTACCACCTCGCCAGCAGGGACTTTCTGAGGGGCATTTTTTTACCAGGAACTTTTAGTTCCTGGTTCCTGTGGTGGAAACACACAGAGTACCAGCCCAAAGTCCCTAGTTCCTGGGTAAAGTTCCTTCGGTGGAAACGAGGCTATAGCTTTACATTTTAAATGGTGCAAACAGTTTATCCTCCAGTTGTTAGTAAGTAATATTTTCTGGGCCCCACTTTATTGACTAGCCAAATTAGGCCTTGCCAATATATGTATCCTTGTGACAACATTAAATGTCAACCACAACAGATAGATGTATTTATTTATTTATTTTTTTTGTGTGTGTGTGTATTCTAGAGCTGCATGATTAATCTTTACAAGATCACAATCTCAGTTCAAACTCCCAGGTGATCTTATTTCGCAATGACACAGAAAATTCACTATGTCTAAAATTCACTTCACAAAATCAAATGTGCATTCGAGCTGCTGTTGACACAAAGAGAGCAGTTATCATGTTTAGGTATGAAGCAGCTTCACAAACAGTCTTGTCAATCACAGTAGTATTTCTGGCTAACAGTCATGCATATTATCACTGAAGTAATGAAATAAAAGTATATAGTTAGGAGGATATAAATAGTGATGTCTATGTGATCAAAACAGAGCAAATCACCTTTTGAAAGTAATTGGTGCTTGGTATTTGTATATGTATTAGTCATTGAGTCATTAATGAGTCATTCAAGAGATTCCTTCAAAACTGCTGATTCATCAGCAATGAAACAAGTTAAGTACATGTGAGTCATTGAATCTCTCATTATTATTATTATTTTTATTATTATTATTATTATTTAAATAATTGAACATTTTAAATGTACTACAGATATGAATATTTTGTCACAGCCTCTAGTAAATTACACATTATTTTGTTTATTTCAGAATAATGGTAAAATCGTTATCTCTATTTGACAAAAGAATTAAAAAAGTCATCCTGATTCCCAGAAAATAATGTAGCTCTAGTGTATACTGTGGTCTTCAAATATGTGTGGATGTGGTTTTATGTACATTGGTACTACACCAGAGACACGGAAACGAGGAGGAAGATAAACGCACAGATCACTACAGACTAAGGCTGAGGGCTATGACAAGAAGTGTTAGTCAACAGAGATTTTGCTGTATTGTTTATATTGTGATAGGTAAATATACCTGTACAGTGCAGAACTGCTTAAAGTTGGTGACAAAGCATGTGTGCACACTCATCTCTCAGGCGCGCTGAGTTATCTTTCACAGCTTAGGTCAAATTCACACAAAATTGTCAAAATTCCCATTTGGCAAGTGTAACTGAAAACGGGAGTAAAATTTAAATAAGTAGTTCATGCTGAATTATCGCTTTACGTTTGCAATGTTAAAAATAATCTTTTACTTGTTGAATATCCTATTTCCCTTGGAAATATGTCATATTTGGGAAGACATTTCATGCTAACCTTTAGAATCAGTGTTAGTAGCTGCTAGCTATTATTAGCACAGTGCCATATTAAGCTGTGCAGCCACCTTTCACATGCTTTTTATGTGCTTGCAAACATCTCTTGCACTCTGTTCTTGTGAAGCATGCCATTTTAGCAATATCTGTAAACAATTAGCTCATATACATGGTTTAAATCTTATGCATAATTTGCTCTGGTCATCTAGGGGTGAAGCCGTATGCTTGCTCCATGTGTGACAGGCGTTTTTTCCAACGTTACCACCTGCAGAGACACAGCCTCACACATACGGGTGAGCCGTCTCTCCTTACCCTTTACATTTCTCTACTTGACTACACCAATGCACAGATTAGCACTGTTGCCAACCTGTCAGTGTTTGTCACTATATTGTGTTCATTTTTTTTGGACTGTTACCTTGGCAATGAAGATGGGTTTTTAAAACCTACTTGAAACTTGATTTCTACTCTCACGAGATTATAAACTAAACGGGGAATTGCGAACATAGGGAAACCTTTAAATATTCCCTCAAATGTTTCTGGCTCAGTATTATTAAACAGTTGGCAGCAATGCTTTAATACCTACTACACATAGCTTTTTATAGTTCATCCCAGCAAACACAAGCAAGCAAAACAAGTTTCCAAATATATGTTTGACTGCAACAAACTCGAGTTTGGGCATAGTTACAGACAATGCAATGGGGTGTTAGACATACTGAAAGTTTTTATTCATCAAAATTAACATTTTAGTACTCTGTGTTTAGGAGTGAAGCCGTATGCTTGTTCCATGTGTGACATGAGGTTTTTTCAGCGTTACCACCTGCAGAGACACAGCCTCACCCATACGGGTATGAGTCCAAGGGGGCAATGCACATTTAAGCATATGAAACAAACACTTAAGTTTGCAGCATTTATTATATGGCAGTCATACCTTCCATGAGTCTCCATGTGCATTTTGGCTTTTTTGTGGGGATAAACACAAATTATTCTTTTTCTTGTTATTTTGAGTTGCACCCATTTTATTTATTTAATTTTGTCAACCATGTCATCTCCAGTGACACAGTCTCAGCCACACGGGTGTGTGTGTCATGACTGGCCCATTCTCAGGGAACTGTGCCATATCCCAGCACAGAAATTCTCTTTTGGTTGTTTGTTTGTTTGTTCAAAGAGGTTACTGTTGAAAGTTACTGCATCCTAGAAATGATATTTTCCCACCTTAGCCCCAAAGTGTAGGGCATTGAGGGACACCTTGGTAGGTACATCCTCACAACATTCAGTTTACTAGTCAACCAATGTGTTTTTTATTTATTATTAGTTGTTAACTATGTGCTTAAATTAATCTGGTAAGGTTAGGTTTAATGGTGCAGTAAGTGATTTCTGATAAACGCTGTCAATATTTATAGTCAACACCCAAACAAACACACCGCTAGCAAAAAGAAACACATCCCTGCCTTCATTGCTCCAACCCCAAACTCATGAAAATGCTATCCTACACAAACAAACATAATTATTTTTCCCCAGAAAGCACAGAGAAAAGATAACTTGCAAATATTTTGATTTTCAACACAGTTTCTCAATAATCACTTACTGCACTTTTAAGTTTGGGTAAAGGGGTATGGGTAGTGTCAGCAGCAGTGTTTTTTAGTTTTTTTTGCAGTGTTGGAAAAATCTATTGCAACATGTAACTGTAATTCCCACCCCTGTCCAATTGGTGATGAGTGCACTATTATCTAGTATTGTCAGTTCTGCAGTCAGATTGTGCAGAGACGCGTCTGTTTCCTGAGGTCTTGTCCCGGTGGCCATCTAGTAGACAAAGTCTTTACTGGGGATATGTCATTGGGTCTCATCTAGTTGTCCTAGTCTCCGCTGTCTTTCAGGGATGTAGAGGTCCTTTCTAGGTGCTGATCCACCATCTGGTCTGGATACGTACTGGATCCGGGTGACTGCAGTGACCCTCTGATCTGGATACAGACTGGATCTGGTGGCTATGGTGACCTCGGAATAAGAGCGAAACAGACAAATATTAGCGTATATGCCATTCTTCTAATGATGTAGCAAGTACATAGGGTGTTATGGGAAGTGTTCCCGGTTCTTGTTGTCCTAAATAATGCTTTAACAGATTTGAGTCATTTGAGACCCTTGGGCATGACAATGAACCCCCAGCTGCTTCTCAGCTGCAGCAAAAATGGCTGCCCACTGCTCCAGCTGTGTGTTCACTACTCACTACTTTGTGTGTGCACTTGGATGGGGGAAATGCATAGCAGAAATTCCTAGTATGGGACACCATACTTGGTCTTACGTCATCATTACATCAAGATGACTGTCAATTAGATAATCAAATGAAACCACTGATGACCAGCGGTGTAAGTACATAGTAGTTAAAGACACCTAATATAAAGTTAAAAAGTACCTTTTTTCAGTGGCTGATTCTTGAGCCGTAACCAGAACCCCAATATTAAAAACACTGATCAGCCACAACATAAAAGCCACCTGCCTACTCTCGTGTAGGTCCCCCTCATGCTAATAAACTCTGCCGCATCAAGACATTGACTTCATAAGACCTCTGAATGTATCCTGTGCTCTCTGGCACCCTATACATCAGCAGCAGATCCTTTTAAGTCCTGCGAGTTTCAAGGATGGATTGGATTGATCCTCCAAGTCCTCCATGGATTGGATTTGTTCATCCAGCACATCCCATAGATGCTCAATATGATTGAGATATGTGGAATTTGGAGGTCAAAGCAACACCTTGAAGTCTTTATCATGTTCTTCAAGTTATTCCTGAACAATTTTGTGCAGTGTGCATTATTCTGCTGAAAGAGGACACTGCCATCAGCAAACAGCACAGCCATTAAGGGCTCTTTGTAGTCTGCAGTAATCTTTAGGTAGGTGGTATGTGCCAAAGTAACATCCACATGAACTCCAGGACTGAAGCTTTCTTACAGAACACTTCCTCCGTCATCCTGCCTTCTTCCCATAATGCTTCTTCTCCTGCTGCCATCTCTTCCCCAGGTAATCAATGCATAGACACTCTATGATCCAGTTCTGTTGCTCATGTGTCGTTTTAGGTGCTTTCTGCAGTTGAAAACGTGGCCTGATCTGCAGCTATACTGTTCTGAGACCGCTCTGTGTAATCAGATCGGACAGGCTAGCATTCACTTCCCACATACATTAGTGAGCCTTGGGTGCCCATGACCATAACTCCAGTTCACTGGTTGTTCATCCTTGCACCATTTTTGGTAGGTCCTGACCACTGCAAGGCATTTTTTTTTTTAGATTCGCTGAGCCAGTCTTCTCACCATCACAGTTGTCAGAGTTCCTCAGATCGTTTTGCTTGCCCATTTCTCCAGCTTTCAGCACATAAAATTCAAGGTCCATTGAAATAGTATATTATATCAATCAACCCTCTGTGGACACTAGGGGTGTGCAGCGAAGCCAGTATTTGTATCTGTATTTGTATCTGTAACAATCACAGAATTATTTGTATCTGTATTCGCATAGAACCGGAAGTAGGTGGACTTTGAACCGGAACTTTGTACAGTTATAGTTGCTAAGACCATTATGGTTTTAGAGCCTTTTTTTTCATAGTTATCACTGAACAAATATCTGATGTTTAACCCTTTAACTGTCACCCCGTCCCGAATAAAGGACACCTACGTTTACTTCACTATATTTCACAATATTACAATCAAATCTAATCTTGACAAACTATATATGGTTGGAAAGGTATAAGACTCCCAAATATATATTTTACCAATGTTTTTTGTTAAATTATGTAGGAAAAGTAATAGATTAATTTATGACAAGAATACACCCTCAAAATCTACATTATAACAGGAGTTTTGACCTTTGTTAAAAAAAAAAGACTTCTTCGTTGCCTTTTTCTCCAACACATTTTAGAACAAGTCAGTCTTTTGATTTTTATTTGTGCTTTGACTATTTGCCCTATTAAGTGTTCTAAAGTATAAAATTTCTAAAAATAAATCGATCATACAAATAGAGAGCTTTCATGACAAACGTTTAGTAAGAGATTGGAGAGTTTGATCGATGCTTATTCCATTCATTCATGTATCATTTCCTAGCCTATACGGTTTAAATCGTTGCCTTTTAAATATACAGAAATTGTAGAACATGTATGATGTATTATTTTAGTTGTTATTATTCTTGCCAAGCTCTGATTTCTGAGAGATGCACAGAGAGGCAAAATCAATGTGGTGTTTGATATGCGCTCTTTTCATTCATTTACATTGATTCACTTCACACACTCATTATTGTGTGACTTTAGGAGGTTTGTTTGTGTAAAATATTGCGCTGATCCTCTGGCTTATATTTGGACAGAATTATTTGTTATCCGTTATTCGTTTTTGAAGCCATTATCCATTATTCCTTTTCAAATAAGGTATTCGGCTTCAGCCACACCCCTAATGGACACCTTGGCAATTGAATTGCCATTGGCTACTAAATTTTAGAGTTTACTTGCTATATATATATATATATATATATATATATATATATATATATATATATATATATATGTATATATGTATGACATTCTAAAATCTAAATAAGTGACATTGACAATAGCCAAGTATGGTGACCCATACTCAGAATTCACACACACACCGTGAACACACCACCAGAGCAGTGGGCAGCCATTTATGCTGCGGCACCTGGGGAGCAGTTGGGGGTTTGGTGTCTTGCTCAAGAGCAGCTCAGTCATGGTATTGCCAGCCCGAGACTCGAACCCACAAGCTTAGGGTTTGGAGTCAAACTCTAACCATTAGGCCACAACTTCCCCTGAGAACTATTAAATGAAACTATAAAGCGCAAAAAGGATTACTAAGGATTAATGAGTTGCTGGATTCATGAATATTAATCAGGTTTTGTGTGTTTGCTTGAACTGATTTGCTGAAATCAAAACAGGGTAGATAATACAGTATTGTTCAAAATAATAGCAGTACAATGTGACTAACCAGAATAATCAAGGTTTTTAGTATATTTTTTTATTGCTACGTGGCAAACAAGTTACCAGTAGGTTCAGTAGATTGTCAGAAAACAAATGAGACCCAGCATTCATGATATGCACGCTCTTAAGGCTGTGCAATTGGGCAATTAGTTGAATTAGTTGAAAGGGGTGTGTTCAAAAAAATAGCAGTGTGGCATTCAATCACTGAGGTCATCAATTTTGTGAAGAAACAGGTGTGAATCAGGTGGCCCCTATTTAAGGATGAAGCCAACACTTGTTGAACATGCATTTGAAAGCTGAGGAAAATGGGTCGTTCAAGACATTGTTCAGAAGAACAGCGTACTTTGATTAAAAAGTTGATTAGAGAGGGGAAAACCTATAAAGAGGTGCAAAAAATGATAGGCTGTTCAGCTAAAATGATCTCCAATGCCTTAAAATGGAGAGCAAAACCAGAGAGACGTGGAAGAAAACGGAAGACAACCATCAAAATGGATAGAAGAATAACCAGAATGGCAAAGGCTCAGCCAATGATCACCTCCAGGATGATCAAAGACAGTCTGGAGTTACCTGTAAGTACTGTGACAGTTAGAAGACGTCTGTGTGAAGCTAATCTATTTTCAAGAATCCCCCGCAAAGTCCCTCTGTTAAAAAAAAGGCATGTGCAGAAGAGGTTACAATTTGCTAAAGAACACATCAACTGGCCTAAAGAGAAATGGAAGAACATTTTGTGGACTGATGAGAGTAAAATTGTTCTTTTTGGGTCCAAGGGCCACAGGCAGTTTGTGAGACGACCCCCAAACTCTGAATTCAAGCCACAGTACACAGTGAAGACAGTGAAGCATGGAGGTGCAAGCATCATGATATGGGCATGTTTCTCCTACTATGGTGTTGGGCCTATTTATCGCATACCAGGGATCATGGATCAGTTTGCATATGTTAAAATACTTGAAGAGGTCATGTTGCCCTATGCTGAAGAGGACATGCCCTTGAAATGGTTGTTTCAACAAGACAATGACCCAAAACACACTAGTAAACGGGGAAAGTCTTGGTTCCAAACCAACAAAATTAATGTTATGGAGTGGCCAGCCCAATCTCCAGACCTTAATCCAATTGAGAACTTGCGGGGTGATATCAAAAATGCTGTTTCTGAAGCAAAACCAAGAAATGTGAATGAATTGTGGAATGTTGTTAAAGAATCATGGAGTGGAATAACAGCTGAGAGGTGCCACAAGTTGGTTGACTCCATGCCACACAGATGTCAAGCAGTTTTAAAAAACTGTGGTCATACAACTAAATATTAGTTTAGTGATTCACAGGATTGCTAAATCCCAGAAAAAAAAAATGTTTGTACAAAATAGTTTTGAGTTTGTACAGTCAAAGGTAGACACTGCTATTTTTTTGAACACACCCCTTTCAACTAATTGCCCAATTGCACAGCCTTAAGAGCATGCATATCATGAATGCTGGGTCTTGTTTGTTTTCTGACAATCTACTGAACCTACTGGTAACTTGTTTGCCACGTAGCAATAAAAAATATACTAAAAACCTTGATTATTCTGGTTAGTCACATTGTACTGCTATTATTTTGAACAATACTGTAGATGAGCACCAGAGTAACCCGGTCAACCTGGTTCTTGACGAATACAGCGCTATGATTTCCGCGAAGCAGAAAACGCAGACAGAATCTCAAAATCCAGTCATGAAAATGAAACTTACATTTTAATATGGACAGTCACAGAATTTGTCAAGGTTAGCATAAATGAATCAAATCAAATCTCCATATGGAACAGTATCTGTAAATGTTAAGCCGCAAAAGTTGGTTGAAATATGAATCCTGCAGGTTGTGCACGTCTCTGTGTAAATGAATGAATGGCAAAGACTTGAGGGTTTGTTTACTACATAGACTGAAGTGTGTGACGGTTGCAGTAATTTCAGCATCTGCCGTATCAATCACATAAATACATAAGTATAAAGAATGGCATTGGTTTTATTTTTAGTGATTTTATTTTTAATTAGCATATTTTTGTGTTTTGCTTTGGTATCGAAATTGGTACCAAGAACCGTGGATTTTCACTGGTATCTTGGTAAAGTTTGGTACCGTGACAACACTAGTAGAGGGTTGTAATTAGTGGTTGATCGGTTTTGATTGCCTCCGTATTCTGGGAAGTTTTGTGTGCATTGGGAATCATATTTTTCAAATAAAGCCAAGGTAACACTCATTTTACACGGTGAAAATGACATAAATATCACAGTGGGCGAATACATAGTGTATTTGTGAAATTAAATATTAATTAATTATTCAAAGATGTGTAATCACCATGGACTAATGGTAGTTTGAGGGCTTTTACCAGCCAGTGCAAATGTTCAGTAAAGCTGAAACAAAATTTGTTCTGACATGACTTTGTTCAAAATTACATCATACCAGTCTGTCTTCGATTGAACTTAAAGTATATCGGGGCATTTAGGGTTATCTATAACGAGTGTCTTCCAAAATATTCAGGAGGTCCATGCAGATGGTGTGTGTGCAACACACAGAGTCTACTAGTTGCTACTGCCCATGTGTTAAAGTTGTCCATCCATGCTCACCTGCGGTTGAATATAGTTTATAAGCTGAAGGAACACAGCTGTGTGCGATATGGAGCGTAACGCAGAAAAAGAAAAAGCTGCAGCAGAGATTGGCCCCTTGTCTAAACATTAACTATTTTCTGGAGGATAGTGAACAGGATGAAGTCTGATTATGCATCCATGTCAAACAAACAACCACACTGTGCCTCCACTCCAGAGACAAGATCATTGCACAAAGCCCATCATGTGTGTAAGTCAACACAGCCTACAGTACATGTCTGATCCATTAGAAATCTACACAGAATGCCTAACTTTAAAGCAGTTTCAAACATTGTAAATGATTAGATGGCACCAGCATTATAAACAATGACACTGGTGCCATGCAGCAGCCTTAAAACTATACATCATCAGCGTTTACTAACAATTATCATTTTTCATAGTAACAATTTCATATTAAATCAAAAAGGGGAGTCTTTTAGACTGCTGTTTATTTGCTTTTGCAATATCCGTGTTTTTCCCCCAAAAAAATGTATTTCGTTCATGGGGCACAAATGGCACCATTTCCTGAGAATGAGCCTATTGTGAACACGGTTTTCATATTTGGTTATTATAGTGATATTATTTTAAGGTTATTCATTTATTTATTGTTTGTTGTAGGGCTGGGTAATATATCTACCAATATGATCATGTGCATCTAGTCAGTAAATCTGGTTCCGTGATTACGCCATATTGCCCAATCCTAGCTTGTTGTTGTTGTTTTTGTGGCTGTCTCTTGTGAATACTCTGTTATCTTTGATCCTGAAGTTGCTATATTGAAGCTGATATCCACAAGTCCATTCTAATACTAGTACTCTGCATTTAGGGGTGAAGCCATTTGCTTGCTCAATGTGTGACATGAGGTTTTTCCAACGCTACCACCTCCAGAGACACACCATCACCCATACGGGTATGTGTCGTCTCTTTGCACCCCTCTCACACTGCTGGTTTACTTCAGCATGTAAAATAAATGAACATAATGTTCAAAACTATGAGCTTTTACCATTAAATGTTTATCTTGTTCAGATTTGTTAAAAAGGTTTTCAGTGAAGTTTCCCTTAAGTACACTCACAGTTATTCACTTGATGAAGGAATGACTAATTTCCAGATCACAATTTACTGCAGTGGTTCATGTTTGACTCATAGTAGTTGATTCATTGATAGTTGGTTCATGAGCAGGATATTTCATCTTTATCATTATTATTAAATATATATTTTTTGTTATTTGGAAGACTTTGTGGAGAACAAAAATGTTTATTATAGGCAATATAATCACAGTACACTTACAGTCAGTTAATGCAGATAGAGATTTCTTTATTGGGCAATAATTATGAAAATATGCTTTTCCAAAAACTCTGTCAGATTGTATATTTTGACTGTGAAGCTCTTGTTAGAAACTAACCATGATGTAGTCATACTAACATGACAGCTGGGTCAGAAAGTAAAATTAAGCTGTTATCTTTTGATTCTCAATTAAAATCTGTTAGTATTTTTATTATAAAGATGATGCGTATGGTTAATATTTTGCTTTGGTCATTTAGGGGTGAAGCCGTATGCTTGTTCCATGTGTGACATGCGTTTTTTCCACCGTTACCATCTTCAGAGACACAGCCTCACTCATACGGGTATGTGTCTTTCTGTCTTACCCCCCTTAGATCATATCTGAGCTCTGCTTGATGATTTAACAGGAATCTGGAAGTATGCAATTTTAGTGTTTATTAGTTTAGTTCATTACTTTTAGACACGAAAAATGGAGTGTTCCAAATTATATATATATATATATTAATTAAATGAATGTGCTCGTGGTTTAAAGTGTATACTGTCAGCTATCCTTAATACTACAGATTTATACATATTATTTTTATAAGGAAATTAACATTTGGTTCACTTTCATAAACCATTTTACAGTAAATGCATAAATTCAGACCAAAAATGATCTTAATAATCTTCAGTCTTAATGCACTAGTACTATAGAATGATTATTCTTTTCAAAGATTAAGTATCAAGAAAAAAGAGAAATCGCTTCCCAAAAGGAAGAAATGCCTAAATCTGTAAGCTTATAGTTACACTTTAACCCAAGTTTTTCGTCAAAACTATTAGCATATTTCTAATGTGGCAGCATTGCATAGTATTTCATGTCTAGTAGATGCTCAGTTTGTGAACTGCTCTTAGCATTTTATGCTTAACTCACCTTACTTGGCTAATGAGACTGTACTGAAAACTTTTTTTACGTTGTTCTGTGAGTTGAGCAGGATCCATGAGTTCTTGGTTTAAGTTGACAGGTGGCAGTAAGGCTAATACACTGCTACTTTGTGCATTTAGGGGTGAAGCCTTATGCTTGCACCATGTGCGACATGCGTTTTTTCCAGCGTTACCATCTACAGAGACACAGCCTTACCCATACGGGTAGGTGAAATCTCTGTATATTTATACATTATTATGAATTGCCTCTCAAAGCAGGGCTCGCAAAATCACTAGCCCGACATCCAGAGGCTATTTTATCTTCAAGTCGAGCTTCCAAAATGCATCACCGCCCTGTCTTGAATAGCGATATGAAATTACTTCCTTGATTCACATTGTTCACTTGCTTGTAATGGTGAAACGGATCATAGATCATTCAGGCATAAGAAGAGGCAAAAGAGAAATGTTCTTTTTTTTTTTACTCGCACACAGAGAGCAGCGTTTCAGACAGCACGCAAACACAGAATTGATTCCTCTTTTGCGTATCCTTGAGCTTGAATGGGCACATAGACACAAAATTATCTCAAAATAACACTCTCGACAAATATTCCGATGTCTTTCTAACGGTAGAGAAAGAAATCACACATGTACCATTATATTGGATACCTGCATTCGTTCTCAAAGGGACAGCAGGCTATAAATATATATATATATATATATAAATAATTAAATATATATATATATATATATATATATATATATATATATATATATATATATATATATATATATATATATATATATATATATATATTAGTGCTGTCAATCGATTAAAAAAAATTAACTAATTAATCGCACAATTTTTTTAAATTAATCGCGATTAATCGCGATTAATCGCAATTAAAAGACTGAAACTTTTTGGATATGTAAATGTAAAATGTAAATAATTCATGTAAACTCAAGACAAAAAAAACTATTTAAATTCAAAATATGATTGTTTATTGGAATTTTTGTTTAATTTGTAACAAAGATTTTCTCATGTAAACAACATACCTGCAATAAACCATCAATATCCTCCAAATTAACTGTTGGCTTGAAAGCCATATTTATTACAGAAATAAAAACACAGGCATGTAAGTACCATTTGAATTTCAAAACAATCAATGCCAATAAAAAACAAAAATGATTTCCATGTTGAATTCTAAGTGGACTGCAAAAAAATTCCAAAGTATAGTCATTGCCAGTGCTTTAAGTGGGCCGGTGGTACCGCCACTTCCAAATATAGCTCTTGAGCGTACTGCCACCTCTCCATGCGCCCAGAACGTGCTTGTAGCGTACCGGTACGCTCATTTGGACATCTGTTTTAATAGAGGTTTTAATCTTTTACCTGCACTGCCGATTTTCAGAGCGCCCTTCACAATGCAAGCTTCCTAATTCATCCCACCCAGAGCAGAAACTACATTACCCATTCACCCTTAAGTTATACAAGTGAATAGCGCATGTGTCGCTTTTCCCACTGTTAAGTGTCAACAACTCAACGTGGCCGGAGAAGGTGTGTGAAACTCGTTATGAGTGTACACCACTCTCGATTCGGTTAAAAATCAAATACAGTTAACAACACTTAATATGTTCTCTTGGCTTCAGACTCTGAATACTGAAAGAACAAGACGAGAATCAGATGATTCGCTGACTGACACCTCACCAAATTCGAATCCTATCACTGCAGGTCAGACTCAAGCTAATGAAGTAATGCAGCTCTTTCATGAAGGGTGATCAGACGTCCCGAAAAATTCGGGACAGTCCCGAAATCTAAACTGTTGTCCCGACTCCCGAATCTGGCCATAATTGTCCCGGAAGTTATACTAAAGCAAAATCTTGAGTATTTATTGTCTGATAAACATTAAAAACTGTCTGCGGAGGTTGAGTCGTCCTGCAGCCAGCCCCCGCCGGCTGCTCATTGGCTGCAGCATATTTTTTCTAAGTTCTAAAATACCGTAGACGGCAAGGCACAAATTTAGATATTCATTTATCTAATTAATCTATAGCCTATGCACAAAGACAATATGATCTTTTTGTCCCCTTTTTGTTTTAAAGCTTGATGAAGAGAGAGAGCGCAAGTTGCTGCAGCTGAGGAGGACAGTGATGCACGCGTACAGGAGTGATTGACAGTTCGCGGCACTGTGTACAAAAAATACTCCGCTACACAATTATTTCGTTATTTTCGTTTAAGCTTATTAACGTTAAGTGTTACAGAAAGGTCTGATTTACGCACTGTTACAACAGTCATTGGTTTTTTTTTTTTTTTTTTTTTTTTAACAATGACATTTGAGTTCATGATTTTAATGTTGCTGTTTCTTGTGGCAGACTGAATGAAGAGTAATGTTTCTTGTGGCAGATTGAAGAGTAATCCGGCAGAGTTTTATACTGAAACTTTCCGTCTAAAAGTGCTTCCTTGGTCTTATCCATATTTCTTTGCACGTTGAACACACATAGGCCACAACTGGAAATAAAAAAAACTGCAACCGCGTTAATTGCGTTATTTTTTTTTAACGCGTTAAATATTTCAAATTAATCGAATGCGTTAACGCGCTAATTTTGACAGCACTAATATATATATATATATATATATATATATATATATATATATATATATATATATATATATATATATATAATTAAATTATTTTTTATTTATTTTTTGCTAATTCTAGAAATTATTCAATCTGTGACTCCAAATCTGTAATATAATCTGAGCTGTGATCCGTTGCACCCCTACTCTCTAGACTTGTTAATTGAAGGAAAAATGCAGTCACAGAAGTTTGTGACGATACTGATTTGTATTCAGTAAAGTTTAGCCCTGGATTTAATTTATTTATTTGAGTTTTTTATTCGGGCTAGTTAAATTCATTTTGGACTACCGAAATCTAAAGAATGTAAGCCTGAAAGGCTCCCAGGGATTTAGAAATTTTGCGAGCCCTAAAAAAGCTCTCAGTATGTTATGGATCGACACGCAATCTGTTTAAACTACAACAAACTCGAGTTTGCATTTCTCCTATTCAACTTGCAGTAAAAAATATGCTGATGATAATGCCACCTCCCTTTTTTTCCAAAGCAGGATTATTTGTTTTACAGAATATTTGCTCATCCGATTACAGAGGAGGGGATTATCAACACAATTAAATCTTTGTGACACATACAAAACTGAAACTTTAAACTGAACAGAGATGACATCACTGAATTCAATGATGAACTGCCTTTAACTGTCACTTTGCATTATTGACACACTGTTTTCCTAATTAATGTTGTTTAATTGCTTTGACACAATGTTATTTGTTTAAAGCGCTATATAAATAAAGGTGATTTGTCTTGACAAAATATAATGTTAAATATAAAATGATTATAATGCACACACAGTACTTTATCTAATTTCATGATGCTTTGTAATCTAGTCCAAATTGTAATATAGTCCAAATGTAATATAGTACGCATTTTACGGAGCCCCTCTAATCCCACTTTGTTCAAAAAAAATTATAACTATCTTGTGACCTCAAGAAACTAACTTGTGGCCTTAAGATAAGTAACTTGTGGCCTCAAGATAAGTAACTCGTAACTCGTGGCCTCAAGATAAGTAACTTGTGGCCTCAAGATAAGTAACTCGTAACTCGTGGCCTCAAGATAAGTAACTCGTGGCCTCAAGATAAGTAACTCGTACAAGATAAGTAACTCGTGCCCTCAAGATAAGTAACTCGTGCCCTCAAGATACTAACTTGTGGCTTCAAGATAATTACTCGTGGCCTCGAGATAAGTAACTTGTGAGTAATTCATGGCCTCAAGTTAAGTAACTCGTGGCTTCAAGATAATGAAGTGTCTGACACATGGACCCTTTGTTATTAATCTGGACCCTGTACTGTAGTGCAATGTAATACTTCACATTCTGTGCAATATTCTCATATTTTATATTCATATTTTATAGCATATATTTATACTTTTGACATGTATATAGGCTACTTGTTTATTTACCAACTTCTATTATCATTTATATTCCTTTAAATGTCTTGATGTGCACATCAACTGTGACACAAGATTTGTCCCCCAGGTTATCAATATCAATAAAGTATTTCTGATTCTGATTTTAAGTTGGCCTATAGTAGTGTGCAGACTGGTTCATTAATTATTGAAGTGTTTCACATTTTGGAAAAGCATATCCGTGTAGCCTACGATAAAACGTGATCAGAGGGCGTTCTAGGCTTAGATCACAGTACCTCCGTCTGGCTGTATGTATTTATGTGTATTTCCTTGCCAGTACTTGTGACGTCACGTGCAAAGTATGAATTAATAGGATCTTGCCAGGACGTTGCCAGTTTTAATATAAAAAGTTGGTGTTCTGAGGTGTAAACAATCGTCACCTGTATGCCAGATAGTTGTTGTGCGATTGGTTGAACACTTAGATGCATTTTGTCAGCGTTTGTTGCCTGCAAGGTATCCATGGTTAGTCAGGTGACTGCAAAGTATGAATTGCGTGTATACATTATTCACAACAACAAAGTTGTCAGGCATCTATGTCATCTGAGGAGATTTACGTTACAAAGATTTACTTATCTTGAGGCCACGAGTCAGTATCTTGAGGCCACGAGATTTTGAGACGAGTTATTTATTTTTATTTATTTTTGACAAAGTGGGACCAGAGGGGCTCCATAGCAGTTAGTATGAGCAGGACTCAAAAACAAAAAAGGCTATATTAACAGAAACGCATACATGAACTGTTGGTACTCTGTGCATTCAGGAGTGAAGCCGTATGCTTGCTCGATGTGTGACATGAGGTTTTTTCAGCGTTACCACCTGCAGAGACACAGCCTCACTCATACGGGTATGTGTCATCTCAAACCCCTGCCTTTTTTTAGTCAGTGTTCATTTTTCTGCATGCTAAAACACACACACACACATAAAAACATTTTACTCTAACCACTTTTACTTTGTTGTTTAGGGAAATTATTTCCATTTAAAACCATCCAAACACACAAACTGCAGTAGACAAGGAATTTTTGATCTTATAATATGGCGAGAGTTGTGATGACTATTTAAGATCAGCATGCAAAAAAAAAAGAGAAAAAATCAGTAGGATGCTCTAAATTTTTAAACAGCGTAGAAATTGTTTGTTGCTTTGAATGTTGTGTAAAGACATTCACTCACTAAAATTGACTCTACATTTAGGGGTGAAGCCGTATGCTTGTTCGATGTGCGACATGCGGTTTTTCCAACGTTACCACTTGGAAAGACACAGCCTCACTCATACTGGTATGTGTCCGCTCACTGTACCCCCGATTTGTACCCAGTATTCTTGATTGGATCTAAAGTTTGGATATGTTTTGTAGTTGAGGTATTTACGGAGAAAAAAAAAACAATGAGATAAGTGACTTAATAGCCGAAATAAGAATAAGAACTGTTAACTTTTGAAATATGTGTTAGCTATATCCTGCGTGATATAATATTTGTATCAAAGTCAAGACCTATAAAAATGTTTCTCCCCTTTAATTTTCTGCTCATGGGCACAAGTTTTGCAAGATTCACATCACACTTGCGTGTAGTATCAGGTTTCACAATGTATGTGAATGTGCTCTTGCCTCATGTTTCTAAAGGGGTGTGTTTTTGTGTTTATTTAGTTTATATGCAAGTACTGAAGCATAATCGAGTCTCAAACTAAGTTTCTGATTTTTAAAACCAAAACCCCAGTGTGTCACTTTACAGCCAAGCAGTTTTTTTTATTCCATATTAAACTCTACAAACTCGAGTTTGTATGGAGTCAAATACTTTATTTCTAAGCATGCATATACTCTCTCATGTGGGAACCCATATGAAAATCAGTTTCAATCCTAGCATGTCCAGAAACAGTGTTTCCGACTCTTTGTCGATGTAGTATGTTTTGTTATGCTGTGAGAAGGAAGAGGTGGGGTGCTTTAATAAAGACTGTTTTTCTCTGTTAGGAGAGAAGCCGTTTGCTTGTGACATGTGTGACATGCGCTTCATTCAGAGGTACCATCTGGAGAGACACAAGCGTGTTCACAGTGGTGAAAAGCCTTACCAGTGTGAGCGCTGCCAACAGGTAAGAACACGTTTTATAACACTGCGGTTTTAAGGTTTGGGGAAACTCCCATGATCATTCATTCATTAGCCCCGTTCACGCCGCAAGAAACTTTCAGCAACAAAGAGACCAGCATTTTCAAAAAGAGCTGCCGACCTCCAGTGAACGAAACCATCGGTGATACAATGTTGGGCGTGTTCATTTGAGAAAGTTGAAATGCTCAACTTAATGTGATTTAGAAGTTGAATGAAGTCAGTGGAGCACACGTCATCTTTGTCATGTCAAATGCTGTAGTGAAATGTTAGGAAGATGGATAAACTAACCCTATTATACAGAGGTTTTTACATTAAATCAAGTCTGCTCCCTGCAAAAATATCGCCAGATGTTCATCAGGCTTTCTCTATTGTAATTAAAAAAAGAGTCCTCTCATGTAGGGCTGTCACGATACTAGATTTTTCATATCATGGTTATTGTGGCCATACGAATTCACGATGTCGATATATCGTGATATCTATAGAAACCTTGGGGTGGGGAAGATATCAGTCAAATTATTTTTTACTTTGTTTATTGAGTTTTTCTTTTTCACCCAATGAGCATAATATTGATACTGATAAACGCAGGGCACAATACTCTGGCTTTCTCCGTCTTCTTTGAAGCTCTTATGAAATAACAAGAGAGAAAATACTGTCAAGTTCAACAGTATGATGAATAAATATTAATGGTAACACTTTACAATAAAGTGTTTACGATTTTCATGCACATCTCATCAGTAAAGACCTTTAATTAGAAGTATATCTCCAGCATGTGTGTTCAGATCAGGGTTGCCAAGTTTTCACAACAAATCCTGCCCAGTTGCTTCTCAAATGTCCAAAACTAGGGGTGTAACGATTCACTCGTTTTCTCGATGCATCGATTACAAACCCTGTCGATTCATATGCATCTATCTTGAAACATAATTTTTGAATAGTGAATCGCTGATCTTGAACAGTAATCGATTCAAAATGCTAAGAATCTAATGAATCGCGATTTCTATAGCGATTCAATGCTTTCAAAATGTATACACATTAAATTACTACACGCACAAATTAATGTAGACCTTGAAGAGTGTTCGTGAATCGTGCCTTTTTATAGATCTTGTGGCCAGTAATGCTAATGTGAAGTAGTTTTACTTTTCTGTAGTTTGTCAATGGCTCTCTGCATCTTACCGACGGAGTTACCGGAGCCGTCGACAGCTGTATTTATTGCAGGGATGGAGCAGAATTGTAAGTGTCTAAATCATACGCACAGATCCACTGAATGATAAATGTGTTTAAACAATGCGGATGAACCGAATATACGAAGGAAACTTTTAAAATTAACCACAGCATTAACAACGTCCTTGAAATAAGAGCGCGGGATTTATCTGATAATCAGATGCATGAAAGTAGCGTTTGTTTCATTAACAAACAGACATCTGGAGCGTTTTCTCTCAGAATCATTCGCTGATGGAGAGGAAAAGTTAAATAGAGATGAAGACGATTTCACACTGAAAGAGAAGCGATCTCGCTCTCATAGACGTGCCAGGCTATATCTGCAGCTAAACTGAATAAAAGCAGAATGAACTGATGAAACTAAAAAAAACCCACAAACAATTTATGAATGATGCAGTGCTAATTGACATTTATTACAGTACAGAAACTATAAAGTATATTTTCTACCTTATTCTGTGCAGAAAATGTAAATAATTGCTAATTAAATGTAGCCTAGTATATAATCATAAAATTGCCATTAGGAAAAAATATCAATTACAAATGATTGATTATTGCCCAGCAGTGTATTTGATTTATTACAGCTAATTAAAAGGAATTTAAAAAAATTCCTTGTAAAAAAAATAAAAAAATAAATAATAAAAATTATTATTATTATTATATAGGCTACATACATAAAATGATTGTATTTGACATTTCTGTCACTTCTGAAATTATGGCTACGCCCCTGGTGTGACAAAATGTTAGCTTATACATAATACTCTTTAAGCTCCTTTTTAAAAACTTGGCATACATACATTTTCACATATGCCATGTCGCATCATTAAACTAGCATTTAACAATGGACAAAAGTTTTTTTTTTTTCTTTTTTTTTTTTTTCTTTTTTTTTTTTCTAACCCATGGTTCTCTAACCATAAATGTTACTGTAATTTGCCCCCTGACTAAGCATTTAAAGAATTTAGTAGAAGCATTTAAATAATCCTGTGAATGCACTTAAAGAATGCAGAATCGAATCGTTATAATCGAATCGAATTTAATTTAATTGTGAATCGAATCAAATTGAATCGTTCTAAATTTACAAAAATTGTTCTTGAATCTAATCGAAAACCTATGAATCGTAATCAAATCGAATCGCTTCCTTGCCAAAGATTCACAGCCCTATCCAAAACTAATCGCGATTCCAGGAGGTTCCCAGATAAAAAAGAAATTGCTTCCCGGGGTTAAAATATACATATATTTTTATTTTTTTTTTGGCATGGTTGTCTTTGTAAAATTCGCATTTAAGGGGCTAAATATCACGTTATTGGTATTGGGGTTGCTTGAAACCGCGGACATGGAAAAACAACCACAGACTTTGCAACACTGGTTCAGGTGGAGCGGCAGTTACTACACAGAGCCGTAGTCTACCGACAACTAACACAAAATCGCTTTCAAAATCGACAAAGAATCGCCACCGATTTTAAAATAAATTTTGTGTAGATTGTCAGTGAATTACGGCTCGGTGTAGTAAATGCCAACCAGTGTTGCCAAGTCTGTGGTTGTTTTTCATGTCCGTGGGTCACAGCGACAATACCAATAACGTGATATTTAGACCCTAAAATGTGAATTTTACCAAGGGAACCATGCCATAAAACTTATATTTTAACCCCGGAAACCAATTTTTTTTATCGGGAACCTCCTGGAAACGCAATTGGGCTAGTTTTGGACTAGTTTTGAGAAGCAACTGGGCAGGATTTGTCGTGAAAACCTGGCAACCCTGATCTGAACGCACGTGCTGGGGAAATACTTCTAATTACAGGCACGTCTTTACTGATGAGATGTGCATGAAAATCGCATTCGATTTTTTGCACAGCCCTAATAAGATGCCATTTGTTAACATTAATGTATTAATGGACATGAATGAACAATACATTTATTACACAATTTATTAATCTTTGTTAATGTTAATAAAAATTGAGTTAGTCAATGTTCATAGTACATTAATGTTTACAAACACAACTTGTGATTTTAACAATGCATTAGTAAATGCTGAAATTAATGAACTACGATTAATGCTGTGGAAATATTGTTCATTATTATTTGTTATTTATATATGTTAACTAATGTAATGTTAACTAATGAACCTTATTGAAGAATGACCACAGATGAGGCATTAAGTGCATGACACTGTGACCAACTTAACATTTTACAGAGTTTAATGTAGCAATGCGTTCGCTCAGTTTTTCAAGATCCATTTTAATCGTGTAACTATTCATAAATTTGAACAAAGTGTTAGTACGCACAGGCCGTATTGATTGCAAATACAAAAATAAGACGAGTAAAGAAAACACGGTACTTATTAAAATATGAACACAGAAAACCGCTGTTAATAGGTTATATGATATTTCCCAGTCTTTGACTAGTAAAAAGGTTTCAGAGTTAAGGCACGATACTGCCACCTGGGCACTCAACCAGGTACTGTTACCAAGTATTTACATGTGGTGTCATCATAAGAGAACTGTTCATTTCAAATATTGCGGTTATCACTAATACCGATATATCCTCATACACTAAATTAACACGATATCGATAATTGTGTATTTGAATATCACGGTTATCGTCAATACCGGTATATCACGACAGCCCTACTCTCATGCCTAAAGTACTGTAAGAAGAAGACGTATTGTAGCCGCAGGAAACACCTATGAGCAACCAAGTTTGCTTAGACTGGTGAGCTGAAGCAACAGAGTTGCTAGTGGTGTGAACAGTGCTTGAGTCCTGACAGCTCTCTGGAATTGGATTTATTACCAGATTGGGAAAAAATGCATTATATTGAAATACAAAGGTTAAATGTCAACTGCTGAATGATACTGCTTGGTAGGTGTCTGAACAAGTTCGGTTGGTTTGCCCTTAAACACTTGTGAACCTTACATTCTATTTCCATGTATTCACACACATGTTGTTCTGAACCACAAGACTTGAGTCATTCTTTGTAACCAAAATAATAATATGTGTATTCAAACCTGAGTGGTTTCTATCCCTCCTTTTAAAGTCTAAGTAACCAAAACTTAAAGTGACCTGAGGATGAGGAAATTAATAACAACTTTAGAGAACCTTAAGAATTGTATTATTATTATTATTATTATTATTATTATTATTATTATTATTATTCTGATCTTCTAAATGAGAACCATCATCAACATTGTAGCCATGTGCAAATGGAACACACTTATAAATGAATAAATATATAGGTTGCAATTTGGGATTTTCATTAAACAAACACAAGGAGAAAGAATCACTGAGGTGAAGTCAAATGTGTAAATGCTTTAGTTGAACACTTCCACTAACTTCTCTGTTTTCCACCTTAAGAGCTTCTCGCGGACAGACAGACTGTTGAGGCACCGGCGACTGTGTCAGGGTCGTGGCGTGGCTAAAGTGGAGGCCCAGCCGTGCTCTTTCACCCAGGATCCCCCCGCAGCTCCTCCGTCCACATGGAGTCCTCTCCATCCCGCCCCGGGACGCCTCGCTGTCTGACACCGTCCTCTTTAGACGACAGCACACCCAGACCTCTCTCAGATCCACTGGCACCGTGGCTCCACCTGCTGACAGAGAGATGAGCTACAGACAGGATGAGCCGAAATCCTCCTCTTTTGTTTCTTTATATAGAAACAAACAAGGTTGTTTGAACATTGAGGGTTGTTTTATACTTTTTGTTAATATATTGTGGGGTACTTTTAAAAGGTGAGGAACAAAAACACACACCTAACATGGGAATTTCATGTTACTAACCAAAAACCAAAACCATAAAAAAGGTACAACCCATCATCTATTGACTGACATATATGGATACACACTTCATGTAAGATGTAACAGCATCGTGTGATGTAGAGGCCTGCTGTAAAGTGCTAAGGGTTAATACTCTGTCCTGAGGACGCAGGTAATGCCCTACTACCATCCAGACATCTGTTTGTTACACATCATATGGACATGCACAGTGTGGTTCAAGACATTAATTCATTAAGCATTCACAGGCTTTTTCTCAATGATAAATGTTTGATCTAATATTGTAACTATGTATGAATATTGCTCTGTGTAACAGCTGGTTTGTTCTCTGGTGGAAATGAGTTCTGCTCACTGGAGGAGTCCCTTTCTCTGCCTCTAATGACTGGTCAAATCTCACAAGAGCTGTCAAGGCCATGTTCTGCCTGTCACTGGTCCTCACAATCACAAATTGTGCATCAAGAAAATGAGGTCTATTTTATGCCATTACGTTTTTCATTTATGAACCTTTAGCCAATTTCACTGATGTTCTTAATAGCATACAAAATTGTGTTTTTGGATGTACATTAAAATAATATATTTAATTTTGTTTTACTGACTTTATATGGGCAATGGGAATCATCGTGGTTGCATTACGTAATGAGAACCGAAGGAGTAAAATGTGATAAAATAGTAGTGCGTAATTTTAGGCTTCATTTTCTGAATGCTAAATGTGTTTTTCTTTTCTGATTTTGGAGTGATATATGGCTGAGATATGTTTTTGTGAGATTTATTCAAGTATTGGCTCCACTGTTAATGCATCTACATGGTAAATGTCAATTTCATGTACAGATTCATATGTGCAACATATAATAAGATCTTGTGGCTTTAGGATGTTTAAGTTTTTTTTTTTTTTTTTTTTTTTTTGCACAATAATAATTATATACATTTTATTTTATTGAAATGTTGACATGAGGACAGATAGTCTGCCTGTTTTCTCTCCAAAGTCATTTATAACATTATATTGCCTTGTGTTCTATCACAGATGTGTTAATCTCTATTGATCTAGTGTTGTTGTTTTAAAGTGGAGGTTTCCAGAGTGGTATAGCAGTGTTGTCTTATGCATAGGTTTGCGTTCCTGTGAATCTGAATATGCAATCCTTCAGGACACACGGGACACTAACGGAGGACGAGGGCAGAGGTCTGATGTTATTGTGTCATCAAATGATAGTCTTTTTCAGTTTATTAACTTCTCATTCTATCTTTAACATGATATCTACTGTTTGACGAGAGTATCGTCTGTATTGTTTAAGTGCTGATGGACGGTTAGGGATTTAATTGGGCATTTCCTTGCATCAGAATGCTTTCTGGTGTTAGTATCTGGCAACTACAAAGAGAGTATATCTTTAGAGGGATGTCTGCTGTTTATTGACAAAGGATTGCTGCATTTCAATGTAATGACTGAATATTTTTCTTTGTAATGTTACATGTTTATATACTGTAACTGAATTGGTTTAAACTTTTAGTTCTACAGCAACAAGCTTTGTGTATTTTAAGTACCTTTTTATGCTAATATAATTCTAAAACACTGGAGAGAAATGTGTGAAATGATCATCTATATACACATACAGTTGAATATGCATTGCGTGTATACACAAACACACACACACACACACACATTCTTGGTTTGTAATTAATAATCAAAACATCTCTCCAAAGTGTTGGGAACATTAATGCATTTTGCATACTTGGAGATCCGAATTAAAAAGAAAGTAGCAATGGAAGATTGAAAAGATTTTAGGTATTTACTCGGACAGACCGAGATCGTCAGTAGTAGTTAAGAAAGCATCACTATTTTCGTGCATGATGTTGCAGTCTCTGATGTAACAACTTCACTGAATTCCTTCTCTTCAGATGAAGGTGTTTTCCAAAGAAAAACAAAAAACTTATGATAGTAAATGAAACGCACATTGTTAATACTTCAGACTCTTCAGTTACATTTACTGTTTTTCTTTTTTTTTTTTTTTGTGAGGAGACAAGAGAGGTGTTTCCTTTATGCATAAATAAAATACTAAATAAAATGTATACAAGTATTCACTTTTAAATCAGGATTGTTTTTTTTTTTTTTTTTTTTTTTTTTTTTTTTTTGCAGAAATCGCATTTGAATTAAATTTAAATCCCAAAAAAGGTAACACATTTTTTAAATGTAATGTTTTTACAGTTAAGTCCATCTTGGCTCTTCAATTAAAGTTGGGGCTGATTAATAATTTGCAGCAGCATATAGCTGCAACTGACTTCCAAAGGAAATGTTCTCCCACTTACTGTTAGACTGAAACAATAATAATAATAAAGATTTACATGAATTGCATATCAGGACTCCTTGGGTGAATTTCAAATGGCAGTTCAAAATTCTGAAGTATTTATTTTAGATCGCTGTTTTGTCTGGCCTTCTAACATTTAAAACTGTTATTTTTTGTGTGAACTATTATTTAGTAGAAACTACAAATAAACACTTTAATAAATATGTTATCTGCTCAAACAGATTTTGTTTTTGTACATTGATAAAATATAAAATTGATTTCTGGTACACAAAAACAAACAGATGTTGATTGGTGCACTATGTCCGCTTATAAAACTGAAATGCAAACATACTACACAGAACAAATGTCATATTAGACAACGTCAGAACATATATCTGTATGATGACTTTGTGTTAGTAGGCATAAATGTCAGGTTTTCTAGGTGGACTAAAAAGCAGAAAGAGCCTTAATATATGCTTTATTAATAAGCCAAATTCAAAAACTGTCAGTGAGGCACCAAGCTCAACCAGGGGCTGCAAAGAGGCGAGGAATAACAGGCTAAGGTCAAGGAACCAAGGAAAATATGATGGGTAGGATAAAATGTCAGGACACTGGGTCAATATTGGCTCCCAAATTTATTACATGAATGCCTACACCGTTATTTACAGAACCCAGGGTTTTAGAGGGAATGTTGGCAAATGCAGGAGGACTAGAAAATCAACACCTCACCTTAGTCTGGGAGTCATTTAACTTGAGAAAATGTTCCACCATCCAACATTTAACTTCACTTAAGCAATCAAACAATAAGATATTCAATTCTCATTCAAGAACCATTTTCAACGAAAAAACTTTTTTTTTTTTTTTTTTTATTATTATGTACAAATGTATTTATTTTTAAATTTACAGATGGCAATATTTACTGTGCAAGCTATAATTGTAAAACTGAGTGAAAATAACTCAAAGACATAGAAATAGTCACTGGAACACATTAGAATAAAATGAGGGAAGTCTCAGTCTCAGAGAGGAACAATGCATTTTAGTCATATGTTCTTCCCTGAATTTACTCTCTTGCTCTCTGTCCCGTTCTCTCTAAATCAAAGGAGTCTCTTGTCTGCTGCATTGCTGCCGGAAATCTGGGCTAACCATTCATAAAGAAGGTAAAACAGGCTCAGAAATGAGAGACATCCATTGCAGTTTGACAAGTTTTGAGGGTTTACGTTAGGTTATGCATTACAAGATATGAGATCCAGAGTTTGGCTAATAACAACAAAGTTAAGATAAGAAAACAACAGTCATAGATATAACAGATGCAAAGACAAAATCCTTCTGAAACATGAAAGATGGAAATAACTGACTTAAAACCATGGCTTAAGACTTTTGTACAGTGTATATTTGCAAAGAAATGTAAAAAAAAAAAAAAAAAAAAAGTACTTATAAATTGTATAAAAATTTAGGGAAGAAAATAATTTCAAGCATATTATGATCAAGGCAGTAAAGAAATTTGCTATTAAAGATATGTTAGAAATAGAAAATAATAAACAGGATAAAAAATTTCAAATAATGTTCAAAATAAAATAAAACAATTATTATTATTATTTTTTTTTTGGGTCTTAGAATCATCTATGAAGAGAAGAACAAAGCATTTTACGCACTCCAACCCAATAGGTGGCAGTGTGCACCCTGAACGATTGTCTGTAACCCGTCAAACAAACAGAAGAAGAAGAGGCTGCTGGCGCATGCGCAGTCGCTGCGAGTTTCCGTGCGAGGACTGCTGTCAGTCACTGGGACACCGCCATGTCCAAAGAGGTAAAACAAACAAACAAAAGCCCCCAAATATATATTGGTTGTACAATATAGATTGCAATTTAACTGTTACGTATATTGTGATTGCTGTGAAGTCAAGTGTAAAAGAGTGAGATCGTATATTAAGAGAAATTTGCTGTTGTTAAAATCGCCCGTTTCCTCTCGACTTCGTCTCTTCTTTGTTCGCAGCAGAGGCTCGTATCGACACACGAGCTCAAACGCAATTCCTTTGTTTGGAAATGTTTCAACCCTTCATTTTGGGTTCATCTGTGCTTTCTTTGAGTAAATGTATTTTTCTGTCCTCTTTTTCTTTCTTTATTTAATAAAAAACGCATTTTATTTGTGGTGCCTCTGTAGGCCGCACTGTTGCAGACGCGCTTCTGCATCACAGATCGATCTGAGCGACACAGTATCGGGAGAGCTCGATAACATTGACAGTTTTAATATTGATGAATAAAAGAAGTAGCTCTTCCTTCGTTTGTGTTATGCCATACTGATGCAGGGAAACCGCATAGTTAACCAAATGTGCTGTTTCCGGTTGAATAGGTGCATGCATTTATTTTGAGCTGTGTGTAAGGTTGTTATTTAGGGTATTGATTTGAAAGGTTTTGATTCTCTCAGCAACAGACCCCCCGTGAGCCCGAGCAGCTCCGAAAACTGTTCATCGGGGGCCTCAGTTTCGAGACAACGGACGAGAGTCTAAGAGCCCACTTCGAGCAATGGGGGACTCTTACAGACTGTGTGGTGAGTACATCAGCATTCATTCACATGCTCTCGAAGCAGAGCGGGCTCCGAAACCAGCGGCTCACCTCTCTTCTGCTCCCAGGTGATGAGGGACCCCAACACCAAGAGGTCGAGGGGTTTTGGGTTTGTGACCTATAGTTCGGTGAATGAGGTGGATGCAGCGATGGACGCTCGTCCGCACAAAGTGGACGGAAGAGCTGTTGAACCCAAGAGGGCGGTGTCTAGAGAAGTAGGTGTTCATCAAACAGTGTTCCCTTCTTATCAAACCAAATTAAGTTGGAAATGTCATTTTCATGTCTATGCTCAAAAACAAGTTAACAAGTTAAATATCTTTCTGCTATTTGCCGAGATTTTTGATATATTATCTTTTGATCTAGTGATATTTGCGAATGGATCATTATTATATGATTATTTTTTTTTGGAAGTTGCAATAATTGCTCATGCGCTGATTCCAGGACTCGTCCAGACCAGGTGCTCACTCCACTGTTAAAAAGATGTTTGTGGGCGGAATCAAAGAAGACACGGATGAGGAACATCTGCGCGAGTATTTCAGCCAGTTTGGTAAAATAGAGGAGGTGAACATCATGACTGAGAAGAACAGTGATAAGAGGAGGGGCTTCGCCTTCATAACATTTGATGACCATGATGCTGTTGACAGGATTGTCAGTAAGTCACTGCCACTGACTTGTGTCCACTATAGCAGTGTGTGTGTTTCTTTTAACATTGTTTTCATGTGTTTTCTTCATTTAACCCACAGTACAGAAATACCACACAGTGAATGGACACAACTGTGAAGTCAGGAAAGCTCTCTCCAGAGAGGAAATGAACAGGGTGTCGGTTAATCAACGAGGTAATTATCACACATTGAAAAAGGAATGCATTAGTAGGGCCCTATGATTTCCGTGATGCAGAAATGCGGACTGAAACGCAGAATCCAGTCATAAAACAGATTACAGTTTAACGTGGAATGTCACAGAATTTGTCAAATTTGGAATGAATTAATCAAAAGTAGGTCATTGCACTTCCATCAAATCGTGATATGGACTAATATCTGTAAATATTATGCCAGCAAAGTCTATTTAAATATGAATCCTGCATGTTCTACGTGTCTGTGTTAATGAATGGCGCAATAGAGCGACTTCATTCATGACACACACAGAAGCGCGCGTGACATTCGCGTCTGCCGTCTCACTAAATGAGGACGTAAACACATGAACAACATCTCCAGAACTGCTCTGGCAGTCACTTCATGAGCATCTGACCGTTTGATTTCAGTAAAACGTCATATCACACGTCATCACGTTCATGTTAAGCCGTCAAAATAAAAGTCCGGGTTTAATTGAAAGACAAGTATTTGCCAGAAATCTATTACCATTGTTCAGCAGAATGTAAATAGACTACTGCTACTAAAATGAAACAAACATTACTTTAAGGAATAATCACACAACATTTCTTCCATGTTTTATTTTTAATAGTGAATCAGCTTTGTTTACCAAAAAATAAAGTTTGCTTAATTTTCAATAATTGAAAGAAAAATGAATGTTTTATGCCTTCATTTGAACAGAATTTCTGAGGCAAAAAAACATTTCATAAGGTTATTTTAATAATTATTTGATTAAATTAAGTTGTTTTTATGCAGTTAAATAATTAGACATGCTAAAACACAGAATAAGGTAACAATAAAACATATGATGAAGAAAAAATTAAACATTTCATAGGTTCCTAAACATAGGAATTTTTGTTAAACTTTTTATAAATTGTTGTGAAAATATAAAAGTTTTATGATTTTAATTAATTAGACATGCTTTTTTATTAATACAATTAAATTTAACCATTAAAAAGCAGTTGATAAAAATTAAAAAAGAAAAAAATGGAATCCAGAAAAATTTAAACGGAAAAAATAGAATTTTGGAAAAAATAAAACTGATTTCATAAGGCCCTACAATAGCGTTAACCTCAGCGAAATTAAAATGCATCACAGAATCATTTTTGTCTTTTGCATTTGTTGCATAGCTCTTTGAAGTTCTGAAGTGTAAAAATAACCTTTTCATATAACCCATCTTATAGGTGGTAGAGGAGGAGGAGGTGGTGGAGGAGGAGGTGGTAGCGGTGGCGGTGGAAACTTTGGCAGAGGTGGAGGTGGAGGCTATGGAGGTGCGGTTTTGCATATTATGTTTTCATTTTTGTTTTATAGTTTGTGGTGGTCTGGAACTTTTTTTGTCCCCCAGTCCTTACCTTATTAAACACAACATTTTTAAAATTTCCAGACTTATGCGGACATCCTCAAATGTGAATAATTGTATCCATACCCAAGTAGTTAAATTAATCCTACTGCGTTTAACTTTGCACTATGCATATTACATAGAGCTGGGTCTATAAATCGATGTAGAATCGATTCGTGGATTGATTTTTAGATTTTCAGAATGCATCGTGATTCCTCTGGAATCGATTCTGAGCTTAGATTTTTACAGCAGATGGCACTCTACTCTAGTTTTTATCTGCACACTCAAATGCTCATGAAGAAGAGTGCTAAAGAGTGCTTGTGCGTTCGGCTGAGTCATCTAATTTCACTTCATCTTAGAATGCTTTTTTGATACAAGATTAGTGTAAACACAGCCCACCATGAACACCTTTGTAATTCGCTTCAACCTTTTCGAATTTTATGGATTATTTTAGGTTAAAGTGTCTAAGGATTTGGAAATGAGCAGAGTACGGGTTTTTCTAAAGCTTGCAGTGCCATCTGCTGTTCAAAACTAAACTCAGAAAAACTCAGAATCGATGCATCGATTTATTTTCCCAGCTCTTATATTTCATGGAATAATTGGAAATGATTATTTGGGTTGCAAGGACAAATTCAATGACACCACATGACTGACCCACCTTTTGGAGAACTACTGGTCAACTGTAGGGCTGTCACTTTTAGTTCAAAAATCGATTGCACAATCGATCGGACCAACCAAAAAAAGTTTCGAAAATGAAAATTGGTAATCTATTTTAACCAAATATGTTCACTGTTAATTTTAAAATAATTAAACAATAAAAAATATAGATTGAAACAAAAATCACAAACAAGCAGAAAAAGAAAATAAAGAATTCCAAAAGTGCAGTATGCGTTGCGAAAGCTAGACAGAAAATACTAGCAATTTTACACGCCTACAAGACCCAGTGACGTCGAAAGCGATCTCGCAAATAGACCGTCTGGCGCGAATAATTTCAATAAGGCAATGTAAAGCCGCGTTTACGCGCGTATTGAGGTCTCGCGGCACGCCTCATTCGTGCATCTAGTTACAGGAGATTCTGAGTTATGAAAAGGACCATTGCAAGCTGACAACGACCGGTAATACCCCCACCTTGCGCAGCTGTACCCGAGTGTCTCTGGGACATCAGTGCGGTCGGAGCGCGTCTTCTCAACAGCTGGACATATAGTGAATAAAAAACGCTCTGCTCAGCACCGCGAAAATGTTGATCGACTTGTTTTCCTGTCCAATAAATTTGTAATGGCCCTAGCCTTTTTGCTCGTTTCATGCTTGCCTAGTGCCGCCTTGCGGTAGTGTCGGTTATGTTCAATAAAAATAAAAAAAAACACACATGGCCTGTTCTCAAGTCCATTTAAAGTTTCATTTTTTGAACAGTTGTTTGAATTGGATTGAATCATTATTTAAAATAATCTTGGAGATTTTTGAAATGCCTAAATCATAAAGGGAGCCGGGTTGAAGCCTTTTTCTTTTATGACAGCCGTCCCCTCTGCATACCGTATTTTTCGGACTGTAAGTCGCATCTAAGAATACATCAAAAATACATCATGATGAGGAAAAAAAACATATATAAGTCGCACTGGACTATAAATCGCATTTATTTAGAACCAATAAAAAACATTACCGTCTACAGCCGCAAGAGGGCGCTCTATGTTTTCAGTGTAGACTACAGCAGAACTGAGCAGCATAGAGCGCCCTCTGGTGGCTGGAGACAGTAATGTTTTCTCTTGATTCATTTTTCTTAGTCCATTTCTCTTGGTTCATGTCAAATTAATTTTGATAAGTCGCACCTGACTATAAGTTGCAGGACCAGCCTAACTATGAAAAAAAAAGTGCGACTTATAATACGGTATATATTTTTCCGAGAATGTTGCACTCCTGTTGCTGTTTGTTATTCTGCACGAAACTTCTTGCCAATAAATAAGAAATACTGCTGACTTTTTGCGTTTCCAGTGCTTTCTTCACGTTTGTCCGTTATTTGGCGTTGAAAAAGGAAACGTCTTTTTTTAGACATGGAAAATCGATTTTACAATCGATTCAATGAACACTTGTATCTTAAAAATCGAAAATGATTTTTTCACAAAAGTGACAGCCCTCATCAACTGTGTTCCTTATGAGTTTTTAACTTTGAACTGCGTTTCCTTTCGTAGGTGGATATGGAGGAGGAAGAGGTGGTTACGGTGGAGGTGATGGATATAATGGCTACGGAGGGAATGGTATATACGAAGCCTTTAAGAATGTGATTCACATGACATTTGACCTTTCAGCAGTGTTTCCGTGATGCTTATCTCCCATCTCTCTATCAGGTGGCTATGGTGGAGGTGGACCTAATTACGGAGGCAACCGCGGTTATGGAGGAGGCGGCGGAGGTGGTGGTGGTGGTGGCTATGGAAACCAGGGTGGAGGCTACGGTGGCGGCGGTGGCTATGATAACTACAACAGTGGAGGTGGAGGCAACTTCGGAGGAGGTCAGTTACATGTGTTACAGTGTTCTTATTTGTGTTCTCCTAGGTTTAGAGTCATTGGCTATGCAGCAAATAACACTGAAGTTTTGCAGGCAACTTTGGAGGTGGCGGGGGCTACAACGACTTCGGCAGCTACAACAATCAATCTTCCTCTAACTACGGCCCGATGAAGGGAGGAAACTATGGAGGTGGTGGAAGGAGCGGTGGTGGTGGAGGCCCATACGGCGGTAAGTGAACATTGCTGTGTTGTATGTGGTATTAGATCATTGTGAACCGTCTCCGTTCCACTAAGGCTCTTTTGGACATTGAAAAGTTTGACTATGAGACGCGGCAGTTCAGGAACTATTTTAACTGAAATATTTAGTATATGAACTTTTGCAGATGCCACAGCTTTTGTGTCACATCTCAATCACGGTTCTTTTGTAGGTGGTTATGGAGGAGGCTCTGGTGGTGGTTATGGAGGAGGCTCTGGTGGGCGAAGGTTTTAGATTCCAGGGTAAGAATTGCCCCACGTATGGAAGAGGCCTCTGAAGCTAGCCTTTGGGTTGTTTTTAGCTCAACTCATAAGATCCGAAACCTATGCAAATGTTAGCCCGTATTCACTCTTCAATAAGTCAGTAAATGAGTAAAACGACTGAGTTTTCAGTGCAGGGGATCCAGCAGCAAACCTTCAAATCTAATAAAGCTAAGATCCAGTATCACAAGACGAATGTTGATTTTTGAGTTGCTCTCCAAAGCTTCTGGCTGCAGCACATGCAAACTCATCCTCATTGTCTTAACCAAGCAGTCTTAGCTGACCTGAAGGTTTGCTTCTGTGCTACTACTTTTCATTCCCCTCCAGTTCAGCTCTTGATAAACACAAAGCAAGGTTGCAAAGTGTAACTGAATGTGTGTTCCGTATTGTCCAACAGGCCACAGTACTTAGAGGAGAGCCAGAGAGAGATGACAGGGAAAGGAGAGAAGCAAGCAGGTTTACACCTAGATCTGCCCAGCCAAGCAGTGTGGTGGCGATATTAACGTCTGCCATGCGAAGAGAACGTGTTCAATAGGGGAGGAAAATCATGTGGGGATGGGGGGATGGGGGGGGGGGGGTTGTGTGAAGGTGTACAAAAAAAAAAAAAAAGAAAGTTTTACAAATTTATTAGTTTGTAGTTTTCCCTTTTTTGTCTGTGAAGTGCAAAGCATTCCAATGAGATTTTATGCAGGGTTTAATTGTTGTGTTGGCTTTTCTCTTGAACCAGTAGGGTGTCTGTCTTTTTTCTTTCTTTTTATTTTTATGTGAACAGTCACCAATCAAGATTAAATAAACCGCTCCAGTTTTTTTATTTAATTGTTTTCGTCAGTGTTTTGATTTGGTCAATTCTATTGTGAGTTCTCGCCCGGTTGCATGAATGACAAGATTTGTAGATTTCAAGCTTTACCGTAAAGTCACTTTGACCTTTGGTTAAAGCATTAAAGAGATACTCCACCCAAAAATTTTAATTTTGTCAATAATCACTTACCGTTGCAAACCTGTAAAAGCTTCATTCATTTTCGGAAAACATCTTAAAATATTTTGGATGAATCCCGGGAGGCTTCAGGCTGTCCCATAGACTGCCTAGTAACTTACACTCAAGTTCCAGAAAAGTATGAAAAGCATGGTCAGAATAGTTCATCTGCCATCAGTGGTTCAACCGTAACGTTATGAAGAGACGAGAGTACTTTCTGAAACAGAAGAGCATAAGCTGCCTGCGTTCAGCTCATTTTCTCCAAAATGGTGCTACAGTGATGTGGAGAGACACAGAGGAGACAAATAGTTGAATAAAGATATATTAATATCAACAAAACTTTAATTAGCTTGTTCATTTATATTCACAATTGGGCCTAGCGCTCATCCTGGTGTTTGTGTATTTTGCAACATATGGGTAGCACATAGTTCATCTTTTGAACAAGTGATGTTTCTTTGTTGGAGTTCAACTGGGGAATGGAATCCATAAGAGGATTTTTAGCAACTCTGAAGGCAATCTTGCACATAAGCGGTCAGACTATCTGATGAAGTGCCAGCAAAGATTCTAGCCATCGGGAGGAGCCAGCTTTAAAGGCTAGCCAAAGAGAAGAGACTTTTCAGAAGCAGTCCATCGAAGAGAGGCTAGCCGTTGGGATGAGCCAGCTGAGAGGCTAGCTTATTGGAATCGCCAGCAGTCTTATTGAGAACAGATGATTGGTCTTGTGAGACTAGCGAGAAACAGCTACCAAAGTAAGGTATTTAACATACCAGACTGGTAGGTAAGAGGAGAATTTTAGTTTTCTTTCATGTGAATTAAAGAGATTAAAGCAGTTTAAAGCTTTTGTTGCCTGGTTGTTTTCGTGGTTGTGGTGAAAACATGAGTGCCGAACTATCACAGTGAGCAAGTTTTCAACTGTGTTTTAAGTAAAGTTCGGTATCTTAATTGTATGTTGTAAAAGTAGTCTTTTGTGTCAGTGGTGCATGAGATACTTTCTGTGCTTGGCTACATGTCTCTGTTTCTCATTATTTTGGTTTTAATTCAATTCATTCTTTTTGTAGGAGTATAAACTGGTGGACAGTTTGACTGTAACAGTAACCGCCAATACAAATGGCTGCTGATCTCGAAGGTGAGTCCATTTCATATATTTGATTATTTTAAAATACTTTTTCCAAATTGGTTCTTCAATTATTAATGTCTTTACTTCTAGGGTAGCTAAAGACTGACGCCAGCCCAAAACGACAACTGTAAAAACGTAACATTTTAATTATTTTACCATTTTATCCACGTTGGCAGATGGTCAAAATATTTGAGTTGGTAAGATATGGTTTAAATTAATTGAAAGTGTCCGTTTTAAATGTCATTTTGTATTGTTAACCTTTTTAAAAGTGTTTTTCTCTTGGTTTCCCCCACAGATTGTCAGAGCACAGGGTCAAACACCAAGCAATAGCTGCTGGACAGCATTAGAAATGTTTTAACTTTTTTTTTTTTTTAAGTCATTTTTACAGTGTTTTAATAAAAAATGCTTTATTTACCAATGCCGTGATTTTACAGATTGTATTTCATGAGTTTTCCTGTCAGCTTCGATTGAAAGCAATATAACAGGCCATAGAAAAATGTATCAATGTGGTTGATGGACCTTGAACAAATATTTTAAACGTGAGCGGTATTGCACAAAAGAAAGGTAACGGATGAAGCTGGGATTTTCTAGTTAGTTGAAAATTAGCCTGGACTCAGTTACATGAAAGCAGTATAAATTATGTTAGTATCGAGATGTATTTTCTGCAGCTAGAGACTAAGAACTGTAAATATGTTGCATCAATTTAATTATCCTGCATTAAAATACTTGATATACTGTCATCTAAGTATGCCTATTTTAGTGATATTATGAATGTTGCTATCAGAGGATTGATTAATACATTTATTGTTGCAATTGTTGAGATTATAAAAAAATAAAAAGAAGTTGCAAAGGTGGTTTCATTCATTCAGATTTCATTTTACTTTGCTAGCTGTAAGAATTATATTTTGTATTCTCAAGTGAGTTCTCTGGTGTGCTGCTAGGAGACAAAAGGCTATGCCTGTGAGACGTTCCTGTTGACTCCCCTTGCACACCCCCAAACTCCAGCACAGCAGACTTAAAACCATCAAATTGAAATGACCTTTGGCCTTCTGAAATCATGATTTCAGTGCCTGCACCACCTGAGGGTCTCCCTGGACAGGGCCTGTGACGGACTGTTGCCTGCACAGTGCTGCACAATAATGCACCCAGTGCTGCTTACTACTCGCCAACTGAGCAACAGCTGCTAATGGAACAAAATATAAGGTGGTTAAACGCATAATTTATAAAAAGGAAAATACAGCTGCTATTATAAAACAAAGAGAAAGTTTCAGATTATAGATTAGATCAAATCAATTAGAAAAAAAAGCTAAATAGATAAAAGAAATAGATGAGATGGGTTAAATAGACAGATGAACAAAATAAATTAAGGGTCATTATACGAAAACGTGCCATTTTGTGTCCCTCAGGAAAAAAAAGCTCTGTAAATCTTAATAAAACATAAAAGAAATAGAATATTTTATATTTTAGTTTCCATAATGTCTCATAATATAAGAATAAATTATTTTCTGTTTCTTTGGTTTTTAAAGGATTTTAATCACATTTTTGTACAAAGCATCTTGAAGAAATGTTGAAAATGGCCTGTCCCTCAGTAAGATTTTTCTACTTCTACTTGCTATCGAGGCCAAAAAAGTCAAACTATCATAAAAAAACATATACTTGTATAAAGCCTTAAGTGTCAGTTCATTAGTCATAAATGGATTTTATTCTTAACGTGTCAAATAAAATAAAAAAACACACAATTTAGTCGGGTCCCTAGGTTCTCGTCAACCCTGTTACTTTTTATAAAAACACCTCTTTAAAGATAATGGACTGTTCCAAAAGTTGCATCAGTTCCAGGAAGTGACATTATCTGACTTTCATGAAGTTGATGGTAGAAGACAAGTAAGTGTTCTCTTCTTTTTAATGAATTTTCTTTGAGGTTATGTAATGTCTGAAAGACAGGGACACGCTCATTGTGTCAGCCCTGTTACCAGAAAAGCATATGTTAAAAAGTTTTTTGTACATATTTAAAAATTTACATATATGATAATATTTAAGCCTCTCATTAAGGCACGTAATGTAGTGTCATTACCTATACCTCATGGCTAGTAATGGCCGGCAATAACCTTTTTCGTCAACCCTGTTACCGTCAACCCTGTAACCATTCCAGGGTAAGAGGGTTGACCCAAGTACGCTTTTGTGTGTCTTACCCATGTTGTATACACAAGAAGGGTTAAATCAAGGGCAACTGGACTAGGTACGTCCATATTTGAAGCTATTGCCTCTCATCCAAGGGGTTTCTTCATTTCTAAATGACTGATGGGGAGTGCCAGGCATTTAACCTCTGTGGGGTTGTCACCCCTGAGCCAACCCTTCTTGGATAACTATGACCTGGATGACTGAGAATTTTAACAGACATACTTTTCTTACAAATAGTATACATAATATACATGTTTTTACAGTTTTTATCCCTAAAAATCATGTTTTTTTATTTATTCTACTGATAGATAGGCTAAAATATGTTGAGGTTACTGATCTATACTGATACACACAAGTGCATTGGGTTTTATAAATGTGCTTTATAAATCAAAAGTCATTATTTTTTTTATTATGAGAAGTCAATAAATTAACAAGCTTTTCAGTTTGCATTTGGGATACTCTCCATACATGCACTCCATCCAAATAGTTTGAAAAAGTTTTCTTGTCAAAAAATAAATCAAGCTTGTGTGACTTGTATGATTATTTGATGGCATGTGAACTACTTACATTTACAGTATGCTACACAATCATAAATAATCAGGGCTGGGGTGTAACAAAATACATGTAACAGCGTTACGTATGTAAAATACAAAATATGAGTAACTGTATTTCGTTAAAATTACATTTTAAATAAGGGGTAATCAGATTACAGTAACATCTGAAAACTATTTTAGATTACCAGTGATTACTTTTATTTTGATGTAATTTATTAATTTAATATTTAAGTTTGGGGATTTCAAACAATACCGCGACTGATTTTTTCCCGTTACAAGCACATAACGACACAAACATTCTCCTAGAAATCACACTATGCATTCAGTCAACAGATCCATACGAAGCATGCATAAAATAAAGGTTTATGAAGTCAAACAATAGCTTTATGTGGTTTACAGATGAACTTCTTTATTCATTCGAAATGTTCAGTATCATCTTTGGCTCGGTAATGCAAGTTCACGATCCAATTCGTGAACAGATGATTCTTATTCGTGAATCTTTTAAAATAATAATTTCCTTTATTTATTTATTTAATGAAACCAGTGTGGAAACCAATGCTTCACTAACGGGATAGATCTGGGTCAGGGTATATTCTGGCAAACCGTTTACCAATCAAGTTTCTCAATTGGCAAAGCAAACTGTGGTACACGCCACTACCAACACAGAATGGGTAAATCTGTGTTTTCTCAGCACAATATCATAGAAAGTATGAGGTTTGAGAAGTAGAAGGCGGGGCAACAGTTAAAACATTTTAAAGTTAAAGTTCATGCAAACAGATAAGTTTCGGTTTTTCATCATTCTTATGCTAAAATATCTCAATAGAGCCGTCTACATAATATGCTGATTAGTCATGTTGAATTAAAGGTTTATGAATGTCCAATTAAGGCTCCATTACAACCATAATTGTAACTCAAACAAGCAGTATAATCAATACGGTAGCTGTTGTCAACCCTGTAACTGATGTGTCAACCCTGTTACTTGTATAATATTCTAATATAACTTAAAAAATGTAAATAAAAATGTAATCAATTAATTGTAAATGTTTAGTAAGAGAGGCTAATAATCCACTCAAAATTGAATTGAGGTGTTTAATTTTTGTTTCCATACATTTTTCTTAAAACAGAAGATGCTGGGAGAGTGTAATTTGGAAATGAACGTATTCATCCCCTTAAAAAAATAAAACTTTCAATATTCTCAATTCACAAACACTCTTAATGTAACAAGGGGGAGTATATCTTCCACAGTATATCAGATTTGTTCTATACATGTATTTAAAACCTTTTCAAAAAGTAATTAATATGTTGGTAACAGGGTTGACCAAAAACACACATTTAAATTAGTTAAATGAAAAAAATGAAAAAAATAAGATAGCGTGAGATGGCACGGCACATTTTCCTGAGAGGTAAGGATCTACTTAATCCAAAAAGGGGCTTAAAGATTTTCAAAACAGAAATTTGAAAATCAAACATTAAAAGTGGGAAATGGCACGTTTTCGTATAATGACCCATAAAATGGGCTACTGTAAATGCGCATAATGGATGTGTTTGCAATGAATCATACAAGTGTTTGTATGAGTAATATGAATGTCCACTGGTCACATTTAAGGCAGTATCCAACTCTTAATTTGTGGAAATGACAAGTAACTCCTTGAATTGAGGATCATAGTCGGTGGCTCCAGAAGTGTGATATCAGACACTGCAAGGTAAGGCAAACCACAATGAGGCTCCGCACCTCCTCACAACTCAAAGTTTGTCCACGAGCTACCATGCTAAAGTGCAAACTGTCAACAAACACTTCCTCATCCCATAATGCAAAATGCAGCTGACTACGGCAGCTGGTTTAGTCCAAAAATGATCAGTACTTTTTGCAGTTGGGTCTGTTCGAGGTCGGATCACGTTCTCACCACAAACGAACCGCTCCAGAGTTCGTTTGAAAGCGTACCGAGACCACCTCTTCCACCAGGTCGATACGCTTTCAAACAATCTCTGGAGCGGTTCGACAATGTTTATTTACTTATTTTTTATTCAACAGAAGTCCCATATTTGATATGATAGAGTAGGCCTATATTGCTTTTTATGTAGTAGCCTATTTTATTTAGAGTTTTGTCGAAAGACTAAAGTCATGAAACAGCCTGTTTGACATCAAGTTCAGGTCAGAAACCCTGAACACTCACACATAAACCTTTCCAAAGGTCAGATGGCTAAATAATAAGTTCACAGTAATAACTGGAAATTTGTTTGTGTTTTGCGCGCGTTTGTGTGTGTGTGCGCATGAATAAGTGCAGACACAATTATCCATTTTGATGGACTATTGCGTATGAAAAGAATAAAAAAATCATTATATTTAAAAAAACAAGAGCTTTGAAAGTTTTGTGGCAGATTTCTGACACTACATTCACACATGCCCTTCTGTGACACCATAGATAGTCGCTTGCATTTATATGTGTTTTCATTTACATTAATCTAAATGTCCAGATATACTGCACTTGTAACAAACGGACTGGTAACAGAGGGTAAGTGAAAGTGAAAGTTGTGACATTTGCCAAGTGGTGTACTGGAATTATTGAAATCGGACAGTATAGACAGAGGGAGAGTTGCAGGTGGATAGAGGATGAGAGAACTTGAAATCTGTTCCCGGGATATGAACTGTGGTCCACGGTCCGAAATCTGTTGTGATGAGCCTGGTCGACCGACTTGTGACAGTACCCCCTCCTTCAGGGTCCGCTCCTGAGGGCCGACTATCCCAGCGATGTGGTGGTTTTCCTCTGCGTCTGGGAGCAGGACGATCTGGGTGAGAGGTATGGAATTCTTCTAGGAGTATAGGGTCTAGGATTGCTGTCTCTAGGGACCCAGGAGCGCTCTGCTGAGCCGTAATCCTCCCAGTCAACGAGGTACTAGAATCTGCCAACACGCCACCGGGAATCCAGGATCTCCTTAACTTTGTAGATGGCTCCTTCTTCTAATAGTAATGGGAGAGGGGGTTCTTCTGTCTGGCCAGGCTCTGTGGAGACAGGAGGGTGAAAATGTTTTAGGAGTGAGACATGGAAGGTAGGGTGAATCTTGTACTGAGGTGGAAGTTGGAGTATGTAAGTGACTGGGTTGATTTGTTCCTGGATGGTAAAGGGGCTGACAAATCTGGGACTCAGTTTCTTGCAGGGCAGGCAAAGCTGGATGTCGTGGGTGGACAGACAGACCTTCTCTCCCGGATGGTAGATTGGAGTAGGTGTTTGGCGAAGGTCGGCTGCCATCTTCTGTCTGCACACTGCCTGTTGAAGGTGATGGTGAGCCTCGTCCCAGACTCTCACTCTCCCGGTACCAGTAGTCAACTGCAGGAAAATCGGAGTGGTCTCCTGACCAAGGGAAGAGAGGAGGCTGGTAACCGAGCATGCGCTGGAATGGTGTAAGACCCTTGGATGGTTGGCAGAGTGAATTCTGCACGTACTCATCCCAGCCCAGGAACTGGTTCCAGGAGTCCTGGTGGCCATGGCAGAAGGTCCAGAGGAAGCGACCTACTTCCTTTATCTTCCATTCTGATTGACCATTGTATTGTCGATGATAACCTGGGGAGAGACTTACAGTCACACCTAGGAGTGAGATAAAGGATTTCCATACCCGGGATATGAATTGTGGTCCACGGGTCCGCAGGGAGTCCAAATTGGCGGAAGACCCAATTGAATAGGAGCTCTGCTGTGTCTAAGGCAGTGGGAAGACCCTGTAAGGGGATGAGCCAACAGAATTAAGAGAACCTACAGTATCAACAAAAAAAGGGATGGGCAGCTCCCTCGAGCCAGTGTCACCATTCCTCCGAAGCTAATATGATCGCTATTAGCTCCTGGTTTCCAATGTCATAGTTTTTCTCAGGCGGGCTGAGCTTCTGGGAGAAGAAGGCGCATTGATGGAGTCAGGAAGGAGTCCCCTGCCGCTGTGAAAGTACTGCTCCAACTCCAGTGGTCGAGGTGTCCACCTCTACCTCGAAAGGTAGGTTTGAGGGTTGTAAAGGCTTTAGTGGTGGCTGGGGTCCAAGACAGAGATTTAGGTTTGTTTTGGGGAAGGACAGTGATGGGATGGGTGATTGAGCTGTAATTCTTAATGAAACAACGATAGAAATTAGCAAAACCTAAGAAGCGTTGGAGTTCTTTTATGGTTGATGGGAGTGTCCAAGAGGTGATGGCTCCAATCTTCCCCTCGTCCATGTGAACTGACGGCTGATGGAAGGTGCATAAATGGAATTCTCGTAACCAGGTTAGGAATGCTTTAACATGTTGGCGGTGTTCGTCCAGGCTCCGAGAGTAGATGATGATGTCATCGATGTAAACTATAACGAAGTGGTTGAGGTACTCTCGGAGCACTTCATGCATAAATCCCTGGAAGACTGAGGGGGCATTGACTAGGCCATACGGCATCACCCTATACTCATAGTGGCCAGTAGGGGTAACAAATGCAGTCTTTCATTCGTCTCCTTCTCGGACGCGGATGAGATTATATGAACAGGGGATGTAGATGGAATTATATAATCTTGTTTCAGACAGGAACCACTTTGGCAAGTTTACTTGAGTTTATTGAACACAATAATCTTTGGCGGTATGCCGGTGGTTAAGGGGTTTTCCGGTGATGGTGATCACTTGGTAGGTGGTTTCAGTTGAGGTGGGATATAACCTGGGCTGGCTGCAGAGATCTCCCGAGATGAAGTTCCTGGCTGACCCAGAGTCGAGGAGGGTGGTAACTGGAAAAGTGACGTTGTCATCAGTAAGTTGTACAGTGGTGGTGAGTGGGTTCATCTTAATAGGAGATGGTTTGATGTAACTCACCGCTAGACATGGTGGGTGAAGGGGGCAAGCCAAGATGTGATGGGCACCTGAGCCACAGTAAAAATATAGTCCCTGGGTCAGCTGCCTCTGCCGCTCAGTCGGATTGAGACGATGGCTATCGGTTTGCATGGGTTCAGGGTCAGATTCCAGAGGATTCTGGGGATCGGTACGGCGGTACCGTGTGGGTGGTTGAGCTGGTGAGCAGTCTTGGAAGCAGTATTGAAGATGGTTGGAGCATCTTATAGTGAGCTGAATGAATCTTTCCAGACCACATGAATCATCGTATGCAGCCACGTGGAAGAGAAGTTTGGGTTCCAGACCTTGACAGAATGCTGTGAGGAGGGATGCCTCATTCCAGCCACTGGCCGGAATACTGATGTATGGTCATCTTGCCCTGTTTTAGATTATACAATTGCTCACCCACTGACGAATCACCTTCTGTCGTGCAAAAGACTTCCCGGAAGTGAGCTATGAAGTTCTCCAGAGATCGGGTAGCTGGACCAGCTTGTGTCCATATCGTCTCAGCCCAACGCAGAGCGGGACCTGTGAAAGATGAAATGATAAAGGTGATTTTTGATTGTTCATTGGGATATAATTGAGGTTGTGTCTCAATGGCTAGAGAACACTGGAGGAGAAACCAGTTGCAGTCCTCTGCCAATCCGGAGTATGGCACTGGTCTGACTACCGGGCTGGAGTAGACAATGTTAGCCAGAGAATAAGATGCAGGATGTTGTGGTGGATGAGCCTTGGCCGAAGGAGCTGGGGAAATGGCGTGAGATGTCAATAAACACCGCAATGAATCCACCAGTTCCTGGAATGGGTCGGGTTTGCTCATCCTCAGCATTGTTGTCTAATCTCTGGTAACAAACGGACTGGCGGCAGAGGGTTAGTGGTATACTGGACTTTATTGAAACCGGTAAGTATAGACAGAGGGGAGTTTCAGGTGGATGGAGGATGAGAGAACTTGAAATCTGGATGTATTCTTGCCGGATGGGGTGACCAGACTTGCGGTTGAGAGCACACGCCTCAGTGATGGTGGGTAATGGAGGTATAGGAGAATAGCTGGAGCCACTGAAAGGAGATGGAGGATTGCTGGAGAGAAGTTAAGCACAAGAGGTAAGTTTGAAGGAGTCAATGCTAGTAACTTTGGCAGTGGAATGTTCCGCGGATAAATCACGAGATCGGACGATGAGATGAACTGAGGTGTGTGCTTATATAATGCTGGGGAAATTGGTGATTGAATCGTGAACAGTTGCTGGTGATTAATACTCAGGTCAGGGAGTGCGCTGTGATGAGCCTGACCGACTTGTGACAGCATTCTTTTTTTGTACATACAGTATACAAATATACCTACATATGCACACACACATATACATTATATATATATATATATATATATATATATATATATATATATATATATATATATATATATATATATATATATATATATATACATATATATATATATATATATATATATATATATATATACCAAAACTAGATGAAAATTAATAAACATCTTAAATTCTGAGTTTTGTAATGAATGCTGAAAATGAATGAGGGAAAACAAAAGAATTACAAAAATAATCAGTATATTTAATACCAAATTTGGCTATGCCGCGATTCTGACATTCAGAGGTTTGTCAGTGAGCTATTATTTCATGATATGATGATTGCTCAACAGCCATAACCAAACTAGTAGCATACTGGTACTTTTTTTTTTTTTTTTTCATGAAATGAGTCTAAACACCCAAAGAGAAAGAGGATGAGTAAACTGATGGCATGAGAAATTATTCAGCACACAGATGATGATATTCTCTCATCTATGGTAACAGTAGGTATATATACTGAAATACTCAATATAAGTATTAAGCAAACTAAAAACTAATGAAATTCTTCATACAGATCTTTTTTTTTTTTTTTTGCAGGAAGGAGCACAACATTTTCTAAAATGTTAGACATAAATTAAAGATTTGAAATGGGCCTATAAAGATTTGAAATGGGCCTATAATTTGCCAGTTCACTAGGATCTAGGTGTGGTTTCTTAATAGTAGGCTTAATAACCACCAGCTTGAATGGTTTTGGGACGTGACCTAGAAGCGATTCTTCGGCTACAGTTAACAACTCTTTCAGTAATTTAGTGTGTACAGGATCTAATAAACATGTTGTTGGTTTAGATGCAGTGATAAGTTTATTTAGCTCTTCCTGTCCTAGAATCTACATCTATTTTATCAGTGAAGAAATTCATAAAGTCATTTCTATTAAACTGTTATTTGTTAATCTAGCCACTGTGCTAAATAAAAACCTTGGATTGTTTTAGTTATTTTAAATGAGTTTGTGGATATGCTTGGCCCTAGCAGTTTTTAGAGCCTGTCTATAGCTGGACATACCGTTTTTCT